>NC_052536.1:34058054-34358554 GCF_016699485.2 Gallus gallus | reverse complement strand
CCTGTTTCTGTATGCAAAAAGGGAAATGTTCAAGCTTTTTATTGAAGAAATTACTGCACATAAAAATTGTGTTTTGAATTGCATGTGACCTTTAAATTCAAGAGCAACTAGACACTTCTCTGTAAATGTTTCCACTCCTTTACGAAAATTATTTCAACCAGGAGATAACTTTATTTACCACTAATACGACATTTCTGAAAGCTGGTCTTACTGGTTCTACTCTTAGTTTGGTTCAAACAGATACTAACTGAAGAAACTCAAGATAGGTTCTTACAAAAGTAACACTAAATGTAGGTTGAGCTATACTTAAAATTGTCAACCCAGCAATTTAAAATGTGCAACAGGGACAAGCTTCTTCAAATACAGATAAAATTATCAAAAATGCTGAATTTAGTTACTATACCTCCTTTGTCTCTTCAGAAAATGCTTGCAGAATATCAGTCTGTCTGGTGTAGTTTCCATTGGCGTCTTGTAGCCCCTGGAGAATGCGCTCTCTCAGAACCAGAACAGAAACACGGAGCTGGTGCCAGAGTAGTTGTACTGTATGGATATCGACTATCACATTGACAGAGTATGAGAGAAGCTTCAGGGAAAACTCAGTCTCTAGTAGAGCATGAATTTGTTCAACATGATCAGATATATCTTCACAAATATCCTGTAATGGAAAAATAAAATAGGTATTAAGCTACAGGCAAGGTCCATCCACGGATCAGATCTACTTGTCAAACACATTTTATTAATTGCAGATTAGCTTATTTCAGAGAGGAAAGATAACGTAATGAATACATCTAGGGTTCTCTATTTATTTATTTATTTATGGCAATGCTACAGCAACTGAACCAGCAGCTGTGTTGTTTGGCAGGAATGCTCAGTAAGCCCAGCGTACAGTAAGGAAAGATGGCACAACAAGATCACATGTATCAGAAGCAGAAAACTAACACTGTAAACTGACATCCTAGGAGACAGAAATAGGAATGAAAGTGATAATATTGCCACAACGAATGTCTCTCTCTATCCATTTTTTTCCCCCTCCAGTTAAAATGCAGACTATCTGATGTGTCCCATCATCAATAAAATTCTTTTGGACAGTATTTCCCTTTAAACCAAGCCTCCGTAGCCAAGTAGAGCAAAAGTCTGGAATAGCTTCAATGTAGATAAGCTATTTCTGAGATCCAATGGTGACTGCTGCAATGAGAAGTTGCTAATTTTTGCAGTCTTGTTCTGAAACCAAATCGAACAGAAGATGAGTGGAAGAGAAGCTGTGAACAGTTGTGTTGAGAAAGCAGAAAAGAAAATGTAAGTTACCAAATTATAAAATAAAGACTTTGATGGGATTGTACCCTCCAGATTTAACAGTATTCCAGATTTCTGAACTATACTACAAACAGTGTAACGTCTTTATGATCGGCATCTGATTTTCTTTGTGAAAGGAAAAAATTAGCAAGCACAAGACTTTAAGGAATACTTAGACAAAAACTACTGAGTGAATAATGCTGCTTTATAACAATTCAGTTTGAAAGCTGTGTCTAAAAAACAAGTTATAAACAAGTAAGGAAATGTGATTAAAATACTGAAAAAATAGCACCAGAGTCCAGTTAATGGTGGTATAAAAATACATAACACTAATAAAAATGAGAATAAGAAACATAATTTTGATTCATTCCAAATTTGCTTTCTATCAAAACAGTCCCATCAAAGAATTATAATAAAAGCTTGTGTTTCTGACAATATTCATGGTTTTGCATAGCACTAGAATAACAAGATATTAAATAAAGCTGATTAAATTAATAATATAATACCGTAATTTTTATCTGTTTGGATTTGACAACTACAGTCTGAAAGTAAAGCCAAATTATTGAATGTGTAGCTTTATGTACATAACAAATTAAACCAAAATTAAATCTCAAGCTAATGTTAAGAAATACATTTAGTACAAGAGACAGAATATTAGCCTTAAATAAACTGCTTTGGTTGAGTACTATGGGCAGTAACCTGTTTTTATACAGCCCTGACAGCTATATCAAGTCTCTTTGCAGGAGTAGCTCCCAGAAATGCCAAAGGTGAGCACTAAAACATTGGAGTTTCAATGAGCAGAGTTTTGGATCTGCCTTCAGAAGGAGGCAATCTCCCTTCCTCTCTCCTTTCTTGATCACTTGGTCCTGATAACTAGCATCTATATTTTCAAGCACAAAACACACAGCCTCACCTGGCAATGCTAAGGGCTGCATGTGCTCAGAGCTTCAAATGCTCACACACTGGCTCAAGCGTTACCAGATTACTCCACTAAACTCATTCTACAGGCATAAAGGCAAAGCTAAAACTCTTGGCAAACCACAATAGAAATTTTATGGAAAACATAGCTGCATTACTATGTTGTTGCAAATATTTTGAAGAATATTTTAAGCAAATTAGACTGAATTTGCATTCACTTCTCTAGTGCTGCTCATGTCTCCTTCCTTCTTGCCATAAAGTAGTTAAATTTTCCATTCTCAGTAACATTACACTGTCCAGAAACTCTAACTTTATATATTAGACACAATCTGTACAAAAGTATTTTGTATACCCTCAGCTGGATCAGCTTAATTATGTGTCAAAGTGCAAAATACGTTTTCACTATTTTCTAGCTTCTCAAGTACATACTCACCTGCTGAATTAAACTGCCAGTAAGATTCTCAAAAGAGAATTTTGACAAGGAGAAATTGTCAGTGTATGAAAATATTGAGTAACGAATCTAGATATTACAGTAAATCAACAGAGTTCAGAACTTCAATTATGTTTAAGTTTTGTCTGGAATTACTGTTACTTTGTCTCCCAAGGCATCTGAAGTTTCTGACATAGACAAACTTCCCACAGCAACACAGATGTTTCTCCTAAAATGCAAATCACAGTGCCACTGAAGGTTTCAAAGTAGTCCATATTCAAGAACATATTCTGTTAATTTTTACAAGGCTTGTTATAAATTGCACATTTTCCTCAACAATTAAACTCTGAAACACTTTACAGTTATGAACATTCCAGCAGCCAAATGCTTCATGTACTAACCACTCACGGCAGGTCCAGCAACACGGAGAGACCTTAAGGCCAACCTATGCAGCATACAAGTAAAGGTCATACATACATAAGCAACTTATAAATGACTTTTAACTTTGCTGATAAATACGTTGACATTAGGTGCTTTCTACAGCTGTTGTGGGTCTTTTTGGTTTTTTTTCTTGCTTTTTCTACACTGTTTTTTGTTGGGTTTTTTTGTTTGTTTGTTTGTTTGTTTGTTTTGGGTTTTTTTCCACCTTTTATTGGATGAAAATCTGATTGAAAAGGTCAGGAAGTTTAATTTAATTTACAGTTGGGGCAAGCATATATTTAAAGGAACTTAACTCCCCTATTAATAGATCCAAATATTCAGTGTCCAGCAGTCCTGGACAAAAGTCTACAATGCATATGTCCAGGTTGCATTTTCCTTTTTCATATTTGCTGTGTGGTCCACTTGCACAAACCATACAAGTCTGAAGAGCAGCAAGAGCAGTTTGATTTACTGGGAGCTTACAGGCAGGTAGCATCACTGCAACAGTCTTACTGAACACACGCAAACCCTGTGTGACAGCCAGCGGTGGATCTGCAGCCTCTAATGTGCCAGATCCTGCATGCGTGTTTCATGGCCATACCCCAGTCTACTGTGTATTTCTGGACAAGAATCGTGAGAGCCATAAGATCATCTCCCTGCATCACACAGCACTGGTGACTTTTCATTTTCACTTGATTTTGTGGCTGTTCTCACATGAGCTGGATTTCAATTCATCAGAGGGTTGGTTCCTGGATAAAATGGATCAGAACTGGGTTTAGAGAGAATTCATCTTATATTAAATTTGAAAAAAGAAATTAGGTCCCTGTTGGTATCTGCTTTCCTTGCTTTGTAACTGTCATATGATGATGGAAGGCAAAGGCTCAGCAATGGAAGAGAAATAGCTGCCTAAGACTAATGCCAGCACTTCAGCAAGGAAAAATGATGGCTTTTGTCATACACATTACTATTGCTTAATCCTTAGCAGTAGAGTGTCAATAAGGCTGCAACCTATTTGCTTATCTTTTCTTTATGCTAGCCTGGTACAAAATAACCTCTTGAGTGGAAATAATACAATCTCAAATCCAGATGATATTATCTAATATAACATTTTCTTTACACTGTATATGATATTTAGATTTACAGATAATTCAGCAAAATGAAATTATTACCTCTATCACAGCTACAAATTCAATACTTTATATATATATATTTATATATATATAATTTTTATAATTAATGCAGTTTAAATACATCATGGAAACACCACCAGAGATCCAGTGTTAAGGGTGGAAATAAGTTATTCACTTCCAAGAGAATTCAAAGTCAATGTCTTTCCTCCTAAAAGTGCTGGAGCCAAGATATTTCCAGAGTTTAGTCAAGTCCTGTCTTCAACTGTGGCACTTTTGAACAGTGGGGGTACTCATGGTAAAATATAAAATAAAAAAAACTGAGCAACGACGCACTACAAGTCATAAAAACTGCAGAGGTGAGACAGTGCTTCAAAGCCATCACAACTGAGAAGAGGGAACAGAAAGTAAGAAGACGACAGCAAAAGTGCCAGCAAATCTGGACTTACTGAAAGTTCTTTGTCTCAAGCAACTGGTATAGAACTATTACAGACCATATTATTCATTTTTTGCCTCAAGACACCTTTTTGGATGTTGTTAGTATGCTTCTGCAGTGATGACATGCTGCCACCATTTTTTGCATGGCAAAATATTCTTCGGCTTTTTACACAGCTTACACCCAGTCAGCTGCACAAGTCTGCGTCTGAACATGGTGGTGGTCTCATTCTACCACAGCCCCTCACAGCACACAAGTGATAGTGTTCTTGTTATAAATCCCTGATCTTTCTAAGGCTGTTAGAAGAGCCTGTTGAAACATGGTCTTGTTGTCCTCCTTCTTCCTAACTCCTTGTACATGACTGAGTATTAGAAAGAGAGAGAGAAGAGAAAAAAAAAAACCAAAACCTAGACCATTGTCACATGTCCTTACTACAGTTTGTATTTATAAACAAAGAAACAGCAATATCATCAGATAGTACCTAAATGCTACAATGAGTGCAAGTTGTTATTACCAGAAGTAGTAAGTAGACAAAATAATCCATACACTTTAAGTAAAAAGAAAAAAAGTGTTTATCTGCTGCCATTTATCTTAGGTCAACTGCAATAATATATAGCCTACAAATGAAAGTATAGAAATTCTTATCTATTTTATAATATATACTTTAACATCACAAGCTGTTATAGCCTGAATTTACAGAGTACCACTTCCGAAGCAACTTTTTTGCAAACAGTTATCTCAAACCATCCACTGCACTTTTATTTTTAAATTACTTCCTACTTGTGTTAAGGTAAAAGTTCTGTCATCCTTCATGGAATATCCTGTACATGGACTGTGGAATTCCTTAGGCCAGAGGGTCTGTATCCACTTGGCTGCCAACTGCCCACTTCACTCAGTCTCTCAGGCAGCTGATCCTGTAATTTGCAGCTGCTGAATCCATCAGCCAGCTCATAACCCTTCGCATCAACTAAAATAGCCTGAACTGCAAACATTGCAGTAGACAAAGTGCATAAACAAACCCTCCAGAGCCTACGAATCCTAAGCTTTGATGTTAACAGTAAAAATATATCTGATTTATCTGCTCCTCAAGAAATTCTGCTACAATGTACTTGAAACTACTGAAAGATGAAAGGTTGCAATATGTTGCTTGAGAGTTAATATCAGTAACAGAGAAGCTGCACACCACATTCCTCTTCTTTGATCTCACAGTAAAACCTCAGTATGAAAAACAGGTTGCCATTAGTCTTACAACTACTGCACATGCAAAACAAAAACTATGATTTAGGAAAACATCTATCCACTTGGTCTTTCCTTTTAAGTGTGTTCTAATTGCTCAGAAGACAAAGTTGTGATCTTTTGCTATCTTTGCTATCTTGTGATCAATTGCTATCTTTTAGAAAAAAATGTGAAGAAAAAATGTGAATCTGTCAATCATTTTTTTGAAACATATTTGGCAAACTATGAATTAAACTCACTCTGCATGCCCTCATATGCTTACATAAAGAATACAAAAGAATTTTTATTGCTAAACAAATAAAGATTTATAGCTTTCAGTACAATAATTTGCCTTTAAAATGCTCTTTGACTTCACAAAGAGAATTCATTTTTCATCTCTACTTGCCTCTATCTCCAAGCAGTATTATAATTAGGATAATTTTCTTTTCTTCTAATTTGGATTATTAGTGAAACCTTAACAGTAAACAGTATTTGGACTGCTTTGCAGATGTTTTTAAGTATATTATTTAATCAAATAAAATAGCCATACATAAAAACAAACAAACAAACAAAAAAACAGTTTGACCAAGCAAAATCAACTACCTTGGAAAGCTCTAGACTTACTGCAAGTTCTAAGTCAGTGAAGAGTTGAATTGCTCATGTACTGTAGCTTGTGTCATTGTGGCATCCAGGAACCTGGGGAAATGAAAGCAATTTGCTTCTGCAAAGCACAGCAGCAGAACAGCTAATAGGAGGTTCCAAGGTCACTGACCCTACCTTTTGCTTACAACAGCAACTTAGGAACATGTTGATCCTCAAAGTAAATTTCTCCACTCATAATTTTCATACTACTGAGCTTAACTTTCTTTGCCAGTCTTTTCTGAACACTGTTCTCTTTCTTGTTTGTCTGCTATTTCAACTTCCTATCTTTATTGTAAGTGAGACTTCAAAATTCTAGCAAGTAGTCTGTGCTTTACCTTTTTCTCAAATTCTCAGAAAGTTGTTGGAATATAGCAAAATTATTAATTTGACTGGTGTGTTTTCCCCGCAGAATATCTTGATTTCTTTTTTCCCTTAAAGTACTCTGTTTTTAAACAGATTTCAACATAAATTATCAGGTCTTACAAGAGCCTAGCTGCCCTGGCACACAATGCTTAAAAAAGAAAAATCAAAATAACTATTCGGTCCAATGATCAGGCCAGTAGGCATGTCCTTACTGTAATCTGCCATCTCAGGATTCAGTGACTAACATTCCCTGTACTTCAGAATAATGTGAAATAGATGTCGAAACTCTGATTCTTTGACAGCTGTTGTAGTAATGGGTTGTCTGGGAATATGAAAGATATGGAGCTGCTCTGTAATAAATTATTAGTAGCTTGTATGATATATTTTATTTGGATGTTTAGTGTGCAAGTATACTGGTCAGCTATCAGTCTGCAAGGAAAAAGGCCGGAAGAAAGGAAGAAATGATGTCACTCACTAAGCACTTCAGGCTGCTAATGTAATGACGCCTGAAAAGCTAATTGCACAACTCCAGTCTTAGGATAACAGCAGCTTGCATTTGTGCTGCCATGTGAGCCATTGCTGAGGCCAAAGGATAAAACATACTGTAAAGAAGGAAAAGGATTCTATTGTCCAGAGGAAGCACAGTTGCTTCTGGAAGATATTCCAGCCAACTTCCAGGACCAGCTGCAGTGCCATAAAAACCTATGTTAGCCTCTACCTTTACCGCTGAAGAGTGTGGCTTCAGAGAAGATAAACTGCTTTTAAATGTTTATTTCACTTATTAAGCTTTGGTTTTAAAAGACTTTCTGGTCACAGCATTCACCAGAGTCCAGATTCTTAAATAGGGTGCATTATTCAGTCCACCCAGCAAACTTCAGATAGCTGATGTCCAAAACATTTATGGCAATAAGGCCTAGGATGTAACAGAACTGGAGAACCACAGGAGAAGTTTGCAACTGTAAAATGAGAACTACTGAAAGAGTAACACATAAATAGATCTGAGCAAGCAATTTCTGGGATATTCTTACCATTTTTAAAATGGAACAAGACAATTTCTGGGATTCTTCAAGCCTCCTGCAGGGCCATAAGATATTTGTTGTTTGAGCTCTATTTACTGATAAGAATCTTCTTCTATTGTTCATATAAAAAAAATCAGATGCCATTCTCTTAAAATATTTTCACTTTAGGGCTAGGAGATACTAAACTTAACTGGGACCTTTACTGGAGTTAAACTCCTAAGAGAAATTCTGATTTTAGACAAAAGAGAAACATTTCTTGGTGAAAGTCAGAAGTTTCATTACTGAATTAAGTTACAAAGAGTTAACTTTAACTACACATAAACAGCACAAAAATTAGGCACCAATAAACAACTGAGATGTATGACACATCAAGATAAATAAAAGAAACTGCAAGTTCACACAGGACAAAAAAAAAAAAAAACATTCTTCTGTACAGACATACAAAGCACAAGGGAAAATTGTTTATCAAAACATTTTGACTTGCTAAAGCCAAAGAATGCTAACCTCATTTATACTTTTACTAAGGCTTGGTGGTTATAACAGAATTTGATAAAGGATAAAAGTGAGACTTTTACTCTCATGTCAAATGCTCAGTTTGTTAACTCTCTTTTCTGGAACAAGTCAGAAGTGAATGATCACAGAATCGTGTGCCTCACAAGAGCAAAATAGAGGGGAACCTCATTTGGTTCACACTGGCCCGCCGTTTGAGATTATCAAGGTCCATCTGGATGGTGTCATTTTTTTCTGCTGTATCAAAAGCATCACTCAGCTTGGTGTCATCAGTAAACTTGCTGAGTGTGCACTTGATCCATCATCTCTGTCATTAATAAAGATGTTAAAGAGTACCAGACCCAAGGTTGATCCCTGGGGGACATCACTTTGCTATTGACCTCCACCTGGACATAGAACTATTGACCACCACTGGCTGTGACATTCCAACCAATTCCTTATCCACCAAATAGTCTGCCCTTTTAATCCATATCTCCCTAATTTAGAGATAAGGATGTGATGGGGGACCATGCCTGAGGCCTTGCAGATTTGCAGGTAGATGATATCAGTTGCCTTCCCTTTGTCCATCAGCGCTTTTACTCTATCATACAAGGCCATCAGATTGGTCAGGCATGACTTTCCTTTGGTGAAGCCATGCTAGCTGTCTTGGATCACCCACTTGTCCCTCATGTGCCTTAACATATCCTCTAGGAGGATCTGTTCCATGATCTTCTCAGGCACAGAGGTAAGGCTCACAGGCCTGTAGTTCCCTGAGTCCTCCTTCCTTCCTTTCTTGTAAATGGGAGTGATGTTTCCCTTTTTCCAGTTCCCAGGGACTTTGCCTGACAGCCATGACTTTTCAAATATGGTGGAGAGCGGCTCAGCAACCACATCAGCCAGCTCCCTTATGGCCCTGGGATGCACGTTATCTGGCCCCATGGACTTGTACACATTCAGTATCATGAGTCAGTCTCAGACTTCCTCCTCCCTTACAGTGGGGTGCTGTTTGCTCCCCCAGTTTCCACACAGAGATTCAAGTTCAGGGATGTGAGAATCCTGGCTGCCAGTGAAGACTGAGACAAAGAACAGGTGTTTTTAAAAAGGAATACAGTGAAGACTAAACTAGAAACCTAGAGTTAGGGAATCGGCATGATGTTGATAAACATGCTTATATGTGGATCATCCAAACCTACTTTAACTAACTTTAGGTAAGTATTGAAACATTTGAGACTTTGCATATAAAAACAGTTAAAATACATTGTCTAGTAGTTTGTCCTGTCTGATTCAGTTGACTTCAAATGTCATTGCCAACCCATAAGTGGATCTTTCTTAGATTCCAATTTAAAGAAATGTGTGTGGTATCTTCTTTTCAAACAAATAATCCATAATAACCCTGAATTTTTGTTAGATGTTAATAGTGGAATACTGACTAAACATCAAATGATCAAAACTAATTTTATACCATATCTGCAGTGCCTTAAGCACAAATATTTCTAACATAATTAAAAAAACAAAAACAAAACAACCCTGTTGTATTTAATAGACACAAGGAAGCATGTACTTCCGATTATATCCGCCCTAAGAAACCTAAAATTCAGTATCATTAAAATAGATGCTTGTTTGGGCTGTTTGTAAGATTCAGGGTGCTAGAGGCTAATATATTAATACTATTTAAGAACTAAGTACTTTAAAACTGGAAAAAATATTATTGCTAGAAGTATTTAGAGTACACTGTAATTGTAATTTAGAAACGTGTTACAAGACTGTAGAGTCTGTGCTAAGCTGGTACATAGCCTATTCCAATTCAATAATTCTGAAAGTCAGCTTGTGCTCTAGCGGGATAATTCTCTTAAAAGCACCAATTTTAGCTTTACAAGAGAACTTTCCAGTGTAAAGCACCAGGCCTAATGGTTGTTAAGCTGTTGATGCTGCTTGAGAAAGAACTCTTGTGCTTAACAGAGTAGGACTGAAGTGCCTTGAAAGGAGCAGTGAATGAGCAGTGCTTATTTAAATATTTATTCATTTATACACAAACATATATAGGCAAATATTTGTATTACATATTGCTATCTAGGATAACATCCTTGATTTATAAACCACTTCACAGTCAGTGAAAGTCATGTCTTTGAGCAAGCAAGTCAGCATGACCTGTGGTTGTAGCTGAGACAAACTGTTATGCTGACAAAGAACAGTTTTATCGACCTTTTATTTCTTTGTGCGTCATTTCATTTTGTTTTCTAGCTATACAAAGATAAGTCATAAAATGTCTTTGTCTAGACTGCAGCTTTCAGTGATGAACGTAACTCCTACCTCCATAAAGGAGCAATGAGACAAAGAAAGGCTGTCAACCAGTGGGCCTGTAAACAAACTCTTTGAATTTCAAAAGCTGCACTTGTCTGCATGGAAGGTAATGAACTTATGTGATTTCAAGCTTCAAATGCAAATTTGTTTGATTTGCCTGTACATAGTTACATTTCCTCCAAAACTAATCATCATTAATTTAGCCTCATTGAATCCTGAATTTATACCTCAAATCTTCTGTCTTTCTCAGATGAGTTTCACAAAGAAATAGCATTAGACCTCAAGATTATGGCAGCCTGCAGTACATACAAAGAAGAAATAAATGTAAGAATTAAATCGAATTGTTTCTGATGAGGAGGGAAATGTCTCTCTCTACACTTGTGGCTCACTTACAAAATGAAATATTTAAAGTTTGGTTGCAAATGAAATTGAAACATGAAAATTAGTACATAATAACGTCAGATGAACAAATTTTATCAGTTTTAGTGACTGGTTATTTTTATGCCCCTAGATGGCCTTTAATTTCAATTAATTAATTAAAAGATGGCATATGACCATTATCCAGCCAACTAGATAAAGAAATAAATATAATTCACCACACACTAAATCCTAGGTTACATTCATGTCTTATTTCTGTTAAAACTACCAAGAGCTTTTCCCATAGTTATCAGTCAACTTCCCATTTTCTGGAATCAGAATGACTGAAATGGAAGAAAAATAATGGCAAAACCCAGACATAATACTATGGCTCTGAGGTTTTTAGAGTTTGGCAAACAAATCCCTCCTGCCCTTTTTCTATGCCCCATGGAGCCATGCAAGTGTTCTTACTTCCCTCTTCCTCTCAGAACTACTGAAACAGTTCTGCAGATAGCTAGCTTCATTCAAATCCCTCCATGATAAAAGTAGCCATACTGCTGCCAGGCTTGGTAAAACCCTAGAAATCCTATAACTCTACCCTCAGGGTGTCATACTTGAGCTAGCATTCTAGCCAAGACCTATTTCACTCTGCCTAGCACAGGTAGCTGAAATAATACTCCAGCTCTTGTATGGATTATGTAAAACACCCATGGATAATGAGGTACAAAGTCCAGCAGGCTAAAGACGCTAATAGTATTTAATACTCTTGGAAAAAAAAAAACACTTGCAGCAGCCCTGAACACAAAATCATGAAATCTGGTCAGGAACAAGAAATAAACTACATGCTTCCATTGTGAAAACCTACATTCCTAAGGGATTCTGTAACTTTTATATTTTCAACACACTTCAAATGTACAATTTAATTCTCAGTGGGTCATTTTCTACCAAAACAGCAATACCACTGATCCATAGAAAAAGCAAAAACCACAGCTGTTTTCTTTCTTGACAAGTTACAGTAAGATTTCAGCTGATCCTTCAATAATAACTGCCAAGAGGAAGTAGTGTTGGTATTTCTTAAAAATCTTCTGATTACACTCTTAACCACTGAGATCTTTCCAGAGAGGCTTTTCAACATTTCATCAAGAGGCTTGTGAGGAAAAATGAGTCGCAGCAAGCCAACTGAAAGTTGGTCAGCTAAGAAAATCTTGAAACAGTACAATAATATAACAGCAAGTCTGTCAAACCTAATATGTTTCCTCTCCAAGACCTCTGTTAAAAGTCTAGCACTGCCTTTAATTCAATATCCTTCACTCTATAAAAATATTAACCAAACAATGTTTGTAGAACATTATGAGCACTCTTGCCTGCTGCTATTAATTAATTTCCAACAAGAAGACATCCTAAAAGCTACGAAGATTCTTTAGCCCTCTTAGCTAAGGTCCGAGAGAGGCTGCTGTTCTTAATGAACAGAACAATCTTTTACTCCAAGACTGAAGCAGGAATTGTAAGAATGACAAAATTGCACATTGTAATAATTCTTTCCCACAACATGGTCGATACCTTCTCTTGAAGCTCATATGAAGAATTTCTAAAGTGTAACACTGCTGATTATTATTAGCAGCATTTTTACAATATCAAATGGAACCAGTAGATCAAAATAATTTTAAAATCCCTCCTAAAGGTATATTGTGCTTGAATTTACCAAAATTATTACACAAAATCTCAGTTTTTCTCGGTTAATGTCAACTTTCTAATTTTTTTCTCTTAGGAAAGCAATCCGCAAAAACAAAGGAAAAGCAGCAAAAAATATTAATTTCTAATGAAGTTTCTTCAATTACCAGTACAGGCAACGTAGAAAATGAAATGTTATACCAACTATGTCTAACTGATTCAAGGCAATTATACTTTAAATGTGAAAACTGCTCACAGAGGAAAGCATCAACTCAGACAAAACGTGGAAGTATTAATACAGAAAAAAAGGAATAACACATGAATGAAGATGCAGTGACTGAAGAAAGAAAGGAAGAAAAAAGCCCTTAGTCAGCAATAACTGTGAGCCCGAGCAAGCAGTTTGCACACAGTGGGACTGCTCTCCAGCACAAACATGAGAGAGCTGAATAGCAAAAACCATCGGATTCAGTTTGAAATCACACTCTTGATCCAACCTAAACTGCTTATATAGAGCAAGCTATAGAAGAACACAAAGACCTCTCTACTTACTGCAGGAGCAGAAAGGATTCAAACTCCTGAAACAGCATTCAGAAGATGATAAGAAACAAAGCAATAATACTTACGTAAAAAGCCACTATGACACTTCTATTGCTAAGCATATATAGCTGTAGCAGAACACGTTGACATGGATTGCCATTATCAAGTTGAAGGTTGTAACATACTTAGCCAGCAAAGAGCAATTGGCAACTGATGTATGGGCAGCTGAGCAGCAAAACTAAAAACTTTTTAAAATGTAGTGAGAAATTTCTATCCAAATAGCAGATGTAACAATTGCCATAACCTATGGCTGATTCCTCAGTCTTCTGGCACCTTCAATCTATGTACAGTCAACAATTTCCCACCCAGTGCCAAATTTTGCTTCAGGGAAGTCAAAAGACTTTATCATCTTATCCCAGTGCAAATCTTTGAAGAAAACCACTAGCCAAAAATACTTGAACTTTTTCCTGTAGATACAATTTCAGAAGAATAACATTTTCAAAAGGAACAGATGTTTTGAGCAGCCTGAGCATATTCCTTCAGACATGGCACACATGCAACTTTAAGAGCTGAGAAAAAAAATAAAACAAAGGGCCTTTGAAAAATTACATCTCAGAATATTTTCAAAACAGTCTTCTAAATGCAATGCAACTGTACTAAAAAAATATATATAGAGAGAGAGAGAGTATTCTTCACTGGCCACTGGCCATATGCCACATTCAGCTTTCCTGTGAATGAGTTTCTGATGAAGATTGTAAAATTTGGATAAAACAATAAAGTCACCGTATTTCCTATTATTATTCTATTTTCAGTCTGTTGGTTTCCTGAGCCTTTTCTGAACACATCACAATATAGGTCAAAGTTTTCACCAAGGTAATGTAATTATAACCCTACAGTGTCTATTTCTAATTATACTGCGCCCTATAAAAGTTAGCTGAGTAATGTCTCAGGGAATAGAGAAGACTGAGCATTCAGTTTCACCTACTCAAAAAAGTTATAATCTTCCCATCGAAACATGGAACACATGACACTGAACTGTTTAAACACGACAAAAATCTTTTTCCCTTCAGAAGCGAATGACAAATTGCTTAAACAAAAGTTTGTGATTGCAGAAACTTTACATTATCTGGTACAAAGAGTGAAAGAAACTGAACAAAGTTTTCTCAATATTCAGAAATCTACATGCACAGATTACAGCATGCAGGAAATGAAACTTATTTTTTCAAACCAAAAGCATAGAAGTCATGCTATTCTTTTTTAGAAGTTGAAAACCAGTGGATTCAAGGAAGGAAAAAAAGCCTTTACTGATAAAAATTGCAAACTGATAGTTTATGGCTTTAGATATTTTCAACGTTTTGTAAAGTTTTTCACTTCAGTGCCGTCTTACCTCATTTATACTGGATGGAGAGTTCAGGTATCAGCTTTGCAAAGAAAATGATTGTCCCATTTCTTTTCCTCAGCTAAAGGAACTTACATGAAACCAGTAATTCAGAAAACAAGTGTCTGTTTAAAAGACAGTGAAGTAAGCCATAGATGATATGTGAACTCAATTCATCTCCAAAGCAAAGTCAACAGCTTTTGTTTTGCATGGAGCATAGCAAATAATCTGCTGCCTGTACCTGAGTGACTGTGCAGGTCAAGTTTAGGCCTGTCAGTTCTTCCCCTGCACGTTCGGAGCTACAGTCGTGATTTCTCAGCATCCAGATCTGCTGTATGGCGGCTAACTGAAATTTCAGCCAACACTTGTAGACTTGCAATTAGCAAGGTTATTTTGAGCAGTGACCTAAGTTCCAGCAGAATGTTTATGGCATTTTGACAGGAAGGAATCCAGTATGATATTGGTCACTTGGTAACCCCTTAGAGCTGATCTCAGAGGAGAAAGCCTCTAATTCACAGAGTAAAATACCTGCCCTCCAGCTAACTTTGATTTTTGCTCTGGATGAAATGGAACTGTTTACTGGGTTAATGTTAGGAAGTTACAATTTATTTTAGGATCTGGCAGATCATCTGCTTGGAACAAATGTATTAATAGGAAGTCATGACTTCCCCACTGAAGTGATTCATCATTTACAAAATAGAGACTGTTACTTTTCTAATGCTAGTATTTGTAACAATTATCTAGTATATTATGAATGGGAGGGGAAAAACACTCAAGAGCAGAACTTACTACAGCTGGTCTCGGTCTTTTAGCTTCTCTTTAGTTATCTTGAAGAGGGCTCCCTCTTCTGTACAGCTCCTTGGCTCCCCCCCACCATTTGCTCTGAATTCCTTCTAAATTCCCTGGCTGTCTAACTATTTCAAAGTCATGTCAAAAGGCTCAGTCATAGCTCCACGCCCTCATTCGTTGTTCATGCTCATTCCTCTCCCCCTTCTTTCCTCTTTTTTGTTCGTGGATCATCTTTCTTGTTCCCACCCATTCTCATTCCTCCAATAGCGGCAGCTCTAACCTCTCAGATGCAGTCACAGCACAACCCTCCAGCTGTCCCACACTACAGCTTGAACAGCCAGCTCATGTGCACACATAAAAAAACAGGCTTTTCTAAAAGCACCACAGGCAGAAACACCATTAAAAGAGAGAGGATTCTTTTAAAGGAGATTGTAAATACAAACAAAAAGTTAAATTCCTTCACAAACCATTTAACATTTTCTACATACTGCTCCTTTGAATAAAACCCTCCTAGGCAAAAAGTGCTTTTGAGAATGAAGAATATCGAGAGAAGTGGAAAAATAAATAACTTATTTTCTCTTCATTTTAAAATATCCTATGCATACCAAACTACAGACAAATGTGAGATGACAATGAAAATAATTAGGAACAAAAGCTGACTACTATCCCAGATATCAACATTTAAAATAAAGTATAGATATCAGACAGAGTCTACAAAGAAATGACAAGACTGTACACATGGAGTTGTAGGATAAAGCAATTGTTCATAGACCTACAATGTGATCAGCGCTTAGAGGACTACTGCAGTCACCAGAACTGGTGAGCTTAAGGACAGGATCGTTATTATGATCGTTATTATCACAGATACACATCTTTTTTTTTTTTTTTTTCCCCAGAAAAAAATATCTCTGTAGGATACTTTTTATGCATTATCATAAAACAAATATTTGAAAACATCACAAAAGCATTACATTGCTAATGCAGGATAGTCTCAGCTACCAAAAACTCAAAATGAAAGTTAATAAAAAGAAATCTCTTTTTAAAAATCTAGGAACAAAAAAAAAAAAAAAAAAAAAAAACTGCCTTAAAATACATGCACGTTAGGGAACAGAAGTTAACCTAGTTTAAGGTGTTCTACTTATATGAATTCTCATTAGAAAATATCTAGTGCTTCAAGTCAAAATTTTGCAAATAAAGTTTTGAACCAATTCACTGACAAACTTTCTCAGAAGTAGAATAGGTTTTTGCTCCATTATATCTGGTTTGTATGAGTGACTTACCATGCATAATTAAAAAAATAATTTAAAAAAAGTGTTACAGGCCACCATTTTTCTGTGATTCTCAAGCGGGATGCAAGAGACTAAAATTTGGATCTCTTTTTGACTTGGTATTTACTGAATCACACATGTGCAGCTACCTGCAGAGTACACCATTGTTCTATTCTGGATAAGAAAGCCAAGTCCAAATACCAGGATGGAATTGTTCTAACTTAATGAACATATTTGATATCTTACTACTAGATTGCTTATATTTTCCCCTAGATTTTCCCTAAGCACCTCTTAAGTCATCATAAACAAGAAGTGAAAACACAAGAGTTAGGAGCAAGAAATAGATCAAAAGCAAAGTAGATAAATTCTACCATGGCAGATTTTGCAGTCTGAGTATCACAATTTAATTCAAAAATCAATTTCATTTAACAACAAATCTGTCCCCCCCAAAAAAGAGAGGAAAAGAGAGGAAAAGAGAGGAAAAGAGAGGAAAAGAGAGGAAAAGAGGAAAAGAGAGGAAAAGAGAGGAAAAGAGAGGAAAAGAGAGGAAAAGAGAGGAAAAAAAAAGAGAAAGAACAAATGTACCTGTGTGAAACACAGAGTACAGACATTAACATTTCATTTTGGTTAAGAAAAAAGCAGTGATTAGTGCCTATAGCATTCTCATTACTGGCTTTTAAACTCAGATTCACTGCATAACTAAATCATCTCATTCACTGCATATCTATTCTGTATCCCTTTGTTACAGCATATCTTCCCTTGGCACACAGCAGAGACAGAAGGTTTAGTCTGTTCCTCCCTACAATTTCACATTCTTTCTGTCAGAATGCAAAGAATAGCATGCTTGGGACGCACACATTGCCTGTCTATTTCTTCATGCTGGTGCATAGTGCATGCAAGTGCACAGAAGCAGATGAAGCACTTTTCAAGCTGAGCACCCTATTAAAAAATCCTCAATGTGTTACCCTGACAAAGTATGACTCAACATATTCAGAGAGATTTTTTTATGTGGAAGACTCCAAGTGGAGCCAGACTTTTGTTACAACATTTCATCACACACCTGAAAAACAAAAAGCTGAGTAAGGCTACTGCAGAGGAATGCTTTTTTTCTAAATTGCACTTGTACATTTCACAGAGAATAAATAGCTAGACAAATGACAGTTCTAGCTTTTGCCCTGAAGGATTTAATCATGCAAAACTCTAAGTATGGTCTTTCCTGAAATGAAAGGCTGGTTAAAATTGGTTTTCCTTCTCCTATTCCAAGTGACTGATTGTCACATTCCAGACATTTCTAGGCAATAGGATTACATCATTCATTTTTATTATTTTTTCTTCAATGGAAACAGCTGTTACATCCAATATTCATGACCTTTAAGTTTTCAATATCAAGTTATTCAGCTGCTCTTTCAGTCCATCTGAGTTGCAGTGAAATGAAACTGCACAAAAGCCCAAACAGTTTTATTTCACAGTTAATGAATGTACGTATTGTTCCAAGGTAGCAAAAAGAAAACACAGCTTAAGGGAAACATAGCATACAAATATCTTGTTCTTATCACTGCTTCAGTGGACTGCCAATCCCATATTTACCCCACAGTGAAAACCAGCACAGTGTTCTGTTGCATAGTTCACATTACTTCTTGATGTGCACAGCTGTATGCATTATGCGTGAATAATTCTTAGGGGACTTCATAGAAGGAAAAAAGGTAGGGAAAGCTCACACAGATTTTTAAGTCAGAGCTCATTAATTTCTGAGGATATGTGCCGACTCATAAAAAGCAGCCTCTTTTTGAGCTCCAGGTTCAGCCTATATTCATTGGTTTGGTGTTTTTTTGTTTGGTTGTTAGTTTTTTGCTATAAAGGAAAACATGAGTACACTTGGCTAAAAGGAGGAATTTGGCAAGTTTCTATAGTTAGGAAGATATTTAGACAATCATTAGCTTATCAAAGGAAGTCAAGCAAAATCTATTACAGTTTAGTTAATACACATGGGCATTTCTTATACTGAAATTTTACCTTGCTGGATACTTTACATTTGCAGGATTTTCTTATATTGATGTCTTCACCTTTCCCAGGCAAAATGTAAAATACAAATCATAAAACCATATTTTGAATAAAATAAATTGTAAACAGAACACTAAAAGAAAACCAATATTAAAAAGAGTGAGGTTGCCTTAGGAACAGACTAGAAGGTTTTGGGTTCCAGTAAAAGCCACTTTGCACCTGTCAGGTCTGCATTATTTCAAGTGCTCAGTGGATGTGATAACACCAACTTATGCTATGCAAACAACTTAAAAATAGCATGTAAAAATCACTGCCAGTTCTGCACATGCAGAAGTGGAGAAGAGGTGATTCTGTAGCATCTACAGGAACTTCTTGGGTTATAGACACCCTCTGTTCAGGCTGACCCATATTGCATTGTCTCTCATTAACTCCATGGCCAGGCAGCTCTTTCTCTCGTCTAAAGCACTGTAGAAATTGAATGTTTCTACAGTGTATTGGTGTAAGTATTTATCAAATTAGCATATACATAATGCAAACACGTTTTCCTAAAGACTATCTATCTGCTTTACCACTGCAAGATCAAGCATTTTTGTTCGTCTTACTACACGTTTTTCAAATAGACGTTAAGAAACAACTTGCACCTTACTACGATGTGTGCATGTGAGAGCTTTCTTTGCTTGCTTGTTTGCTCGTGTTTTGCCCAAGCAGTAAGAGCAGCTGCTGAAAGTTCTCTCAGCTGTGGGAGCACTAGGTGGTGCTGCAGCACAACCACAGCTGTTTCTCATTTTATTTACAAGCGCAGAAGTTAAGAAGCACTGTTACTAAAGGCTAGTACACAGAGGCATTTTCATGTTTCTTCATTTCTTCAGAAATTCTAGCTTTCTAGGACACCAGTTTTTCTGTGTTTTTCTCATAAATAAATTATGAAATTTAAAAAAGGGAAAGAAAATGAATGTACTTCAAAAATGCAGTACACTACACACAACACCAGTATTTTTTTAAACTTCTAATTTGTCCCCTTAAGGAAAGTCCTCCTATACAGTGAACCAGGAAAACAAATTACAAAGATTTTCCTACAATGCTATGTGACACAAAACTTGCACCATGCAAAGCAATTGCTCTAATAGGGAGATGGTTCAATAAAGAAAATTTAAACCTTTGTAGAAATAACACAGCAAGGTACAACATCATAAATGTGTTATTTCCATTAAAAAAAAAAACAAAAAACAAAAAAAAACCATCACTCAAATGCATATTACTAAGTTCCATCTTTAAGTTCAAGAGCTACCAAGATGCACAATGATGCTAACTAAATGCACATCTGCTGAACTGTATTCTAAACACACGTTAATTCTTAATTTTTCTGCATGTAACCAAATAAAGATGCTTTGATTTCATGTAATGTTTTTGTTGTTAACTTTTTCAATGGCAGGCAGACATCCATGCACTGGCTGATTTCCAGCTGCAGTTGGGCTCTGCAAGAATGAAGTCTGCTTACATGTAACCTTAAGAAAGTGGGGCCTCCAAGGTGCACCTGAAGCACTGAGCAATTTCAGTTTGATGGAGAATTCTGGAGGAATTACTGTAGATTTCAAATGAATACTTGCTTCTCAACTGCGATTCTAAACTACCAACATTAATTTACCTCTTTTTTAAGTGTTAATAGCTGTATTTCTTAACTGAAGGACAAGGTATTCCAAGAAAAGCCACATTCATTCTGTTGTAACAACTGAACCTTAGTCCCTAACAAGGGAAGATGCAATATGAAGCATAAAAACTCTATATAAAGTCAGCAAGACTGGATTCTAGTAACACAGGCCAGTGTGAACACACAGCCAACTGCTGACCAGATGATTTGCTGCAGGAACACACCACAATCTCACAAGAAACTCTGAAGCAAAAGCATGTCCTAAGCTCTAAAAGTTTTATTTCTTTCTTTTCTTTTCTTAATGTATTAAAGATCTTAAGTATTTTCTATTTACATTTCTGTAGTAACATAAAATGCACAAAATAGAAGTCAAAAAGTCTACAAGAGTGAAACATGGCCCGTACACAGAGAATGGCACTGTCTTCCACTCTCCTGCTTTATTTCTGATGTAGGAAGCATTCCTTAAACACGTGTTCTGGCAGGTTCCTGCCCTCTGCGCAGAACATGGCATTGGTCCATGTAAGAAAAGAAAGAAAACTGCTTTTTAAAATAGCAGTTCAGCATGGTAGCAGATGACTCAGCGATGTGTTTCAGTGAAGGACAAGCAGGAAGAAAATGAAAAAGGACAGGAATCAGATGGAAACTTTGAAAGAAGAAAATCCTGAGAGAAAGATGCTGAGCAGAAAGCAAGAAAACAGAGGAGGCTGGAAAATAAATCCAGTAGTGCAAAGAAACTGCTTTGCAACTCCTACAAAACCCTTGAGCTGATCCACACTAATCCATGTGTATTCTTTTGAAGAGAGGAAAAGATATTTCACCAGTTTCTAAAATACCTGTATGAAGTGAGTTACTCCCTGTTAACTTTTCAAGCAACCTTTAAAATAACAGAAAGCTATGATTTGAAAACACAGTAGCAAAATGCAGCTGACAATTAAGAACTGGTGCAAAATTCACAGATCAGTGCCAGTTGTAAGCACAAAACAGAACAGTGGTGTAAATTGCAGCAGAAATCAGCATAAAGTCTTTCCATCCAGATTGTTAGTTTGATGCTGTATTTATTCCTGAGCATTAAAAAAAAAATAAAAAATAGAAAGAAAACAGGAGTTGAGAAAGAGATGTAGTAATTGTGTCATTTATAAGTAGGATCAGGAAAATCTGGAAGATTTGAGTCAGGAAAGCTACCCTGCACATCTCAGATGAAAAGCAAAAGTATTTCACTTAAACTGTAGAGCGGTAAAAAAAACATGCTTTCAACATTTCTTACTTATTCTACTTGAAGTTTGAAAAATAACATAGCATTGTGAGTACTTTGCCTTTCTTTGAAGGAAAACAATGCTATACTTAACCAGAGATGCAATATTCCTATCGTGAAAAGACATTGGCTCCTTTCCCTTGTGTGCTTTCCTGTTTAACTCCACGTTAATTCCTCACACTGAACTGCTGGCTGAGATTCATAAATAACGTGGATGTTTAAGCTACTCTTTGAAGAGAAGATAGTATTTGTGTGGTTCATATGCAAGAATTCAAATAGGGCAAGTGTTACACACCGTGTAACACTTGCTAAATTAATGCAATGTGTCAAAAGTATCCTTTGCAGGATACGATGTGAAAAAAGTAAGTACAGTAAGAGTTTCTGTAGCTGATAGTGGAATTAAAATCAATGTGTAACAAACTGTTTTCTGTCTAAAATTAGAACAGGCATCTGAACTTTCAGGAACTTCCTGAAAGAATTCTTGATGATCTCACCAAACATATATTTTCTCCCGAGGTTTCATCACATCTCTAAGCACCACCATATGAACATTTTCACAAGCACAGCAAATGCAGCTATTGGCTCTTCTTGATGGGAAGGGGTGGGGTCCAGCTTCTTCACACTCCACAAGGAATAATTTGGCTCAGATCATTTTCTATCCTTTGCGCACGCCCCACTGAAGGAACGCCTTAATTCTTCAGTCCTTAGCAGTTACTCCGACAGTTACTCTGGCGCACTACTTTGCTGTTGTTCTCTTTCCACTGAATCATGATCCTTTAAATTTTTAAACTTTATATTTCAAGTCTTTTATCTTTATTTCTTAACTCTGAGTGCAGTAACTTCATGGTAAAAGGAATGTTCAAAACACAAGATAGTTCAGATGCTATTATGCCTATACAAATCATCTTTGGAAATATCCCTCTTCCTTTTACCATAAGTTTAATGGTGTGACGATTCTTGTAAATGTACAGATTGTTAAATTCATACATTTGCCTAAAATCCTGGACCTAATTATTCAATAATTTCAAGCCATCCTTGCTTTTAAAAAATTAAGCCCCAAAATAACAGTTGAAGAGCAAATAAGAAAATTCAGTTTAGTATTTTAGCTCTGTGATTTTAGATCATAGCTGGCTCAGATTTTGCAAACTTCCATTTGATGACTATCTTCTAGCTGCTGAACAGTGCTGAGGTATCATAACAAATGCCAGTCATACCTTTCACAATAGATGATGAAGTGGTGTATAAAGCACTCTGCTCATTCTATGCAGTTTAAGAGCTTTAAAAAATATATATCAATTCTGTCCCTATTATTCTAGAAGTTATTCAGATACTTCTACCGTACCCAGACATACAGATACTTTGCATCACTTATAACATAACATTACTCCTCGAGTACAATTCTTACTTCCCCAAAGGACATTAGTGACATTGTCAAGTCAGACATTTTTATTCTGTCACTGTACTAAATAGACACATAGGGAATAAGATAGCCCTCAAAGTCTATGAAGAACAAGAGACCAGTTATTGAATAACAGCTCAGCTTGTGGCAAAATGCAAGCACAGAGATCTTAAAAATAGAGATGGGTTAAATGATGATGTAAATTCAGTAGGATCAAACACTTTAGGGCAGATAAATCAGAAGAGTTTTGGAGAAAAAAAAAGATGGATGAGTAATAAGTGGATATGCAAATACTGAGGTAGTAGGGGCACTGAATTTCTTTAACAGTACTGTAAACTGGCTGTATAGATTTATGTACATACACTCCCCTTACAACTAGAAAAAATATTTCAGAAAGTCTGGTCAATCAGATTGGAAATGTGAATATAAAGTCATTAGTTTATTACATTTTACCATATAATTTATATATATATATAAATATAATCAAATCTGAAGAGCCTGTTCCATAGAAAGATAACTTGCTTTCTTGCCTTTTGCATATATATATACCACTTGTGTTCAGAAGCCCATGTACTCATCAGAACAGAAGAGATAAATGGCAGTACCCAAAGGAAAGACTGTATATAGTAGCTTGATTTAAGTCCTTTCTGACATTTGTAATCAATGGATAAGGACAGATAAAGTTGTAAGGGCAAATGAAAATAAAAAGGCAATATAGTTCACTGAAAGTTGCAAGATGCTTTCTTGGATTATGTAGATTATGAAAAAAGAATTTAGTGCACAATGGGAAAGGGAATTCAGAATGTACTTGCAGATTCAGTGGACTTTTATATTTTGTGAGAACTTCTGAAAGGTCTGTTAGAGTTTTGGAGTGCTATGGCATCTAATCTAGTGCTGTTGTTATGCCTTCTGCATTATATGTTTTTTCCAAAGAGAAACATCTAAAAAAAAAAAAAAAACCCACCCTGGCTCCACAAAAGCTATCAACTTCCTCTGGGGAGACACCTACAGGGAGAGAGCATGCATTTAGGGATGGGACTGGCGGCTATGAATTTCTCATTTTTACTAACCATTTCTGCTCATTCTGCTGTAAATGATTCAGCTCCTGTTCAAAAAGGAATCTGCTTCTCCTTTCTCCGATTCCACACAATTTCACTAGTGACCGTTGCGTGGAAGGCATTAAAATAATTAGATCAATTTTTTTGCATGTATGTAAAGAAGCATTTGCATTGTTGCATACATACAACACGGGGAAGCATAAAACAACCCAGCAAAACCAAATCCGGCTGTATTTACAACCTTTTCCAAAAAAAGATAGTATCATACCAACACCATCAGTCAGACATAAGCCTGCATCTGTGCTTTTGTCCAGGCTTGCCGCCCAGTTCTATCTGTTAGATGCAAGAACCAAGGCCTCTAGAAGATCTGCAGCAACTCTTAAGAAAACCTCAGGGCTCAGTACGGCTCCCACTGACCTGGGGTATGGGAAAAGGCCCCAGTAACTCCATCCTCTGGAAGGCACTCACACACAGCACAGTCACAGGGTGGATACTATGCATCAGAGAACTGGGAAAACAGTCAATGCCATGGAAAGAAAATACATGGGAAGTGGGGCACAGCATGAGTATGCCCATTCTTAGGGCAACAGCTCTAAAGTGCAAACACAACAATAAAGATATACCTTTCCCAGGTAAATAAGCCACTCTGTGTTGCTGTGCTTACTTATCAGCTGTGAGATTTTACTTGATTTACAAAGAAGTCACATCAATTCACCGAAGGCTCTTTACTGGTAAACTATACTGAAAGGGATTTTCTTCTGAGGAAGAATTCATCTAATTTAAGAGGCAAATACCTAAAATACTAGAAATTACAAACTAATAGAATTTATTTATGCTTACTGAAATGCAAGTGTGTCACATTTCTGAAACATTCATATTGCATTCCTGACATTCAGACCGCAGTCATTCTATAACCTGAAATTTCTTCTGCCAGCTCTCTCATTATAAATGCTCATCAGGCAATTTTGACAACAACAAAGAAAACTGAAGAATTCC
Organism: Gallus gallus; assembly: GCF_016699485.2. Lineage (NCBI taxonomy): Eukaryota > Metazoa > Chordata > Aves > Galliformes > Phasianidae > Gallus > Gallus gallus. The sequence continues at coordinate 34,333,547 of NC_052536.1, read as the reverse complement.
CTACATTTTGGCAACTTTCTGTCCCTATTTTTTGGCTGCTCCATCGAGCATATTACAGTTTTCTTAGATACCTATCATAAGTTACGTGTAAATTAAATTGAAAAAGTAACAAACCCTGCCAGTAAGAGCTCAAGAAATATGTCCACAAAGCCTACTAAAATACGTAAAGAAAAAAGAAAATGTGAATATAATAGCTCATAACATGGATCAGAAACAGATGCATGGTGTAAAAGAGAATAATATCCTTCCTTCTAAACTATATACAGGCTCAAACTAATCCTGAAGAAATAAATGACCGGCAGGATTTATGTAGCACTGCTTTTTGTGTGCTTATGTTTTTATACGTACATAGTTATACATGTATTAAATCGATTATTTCAATCACAGTTAATAAAAACTGGCATTCTTACTTTCAAAAGGGAATGATATAGTAACAGTGACTTAATTTTACAACCTGTCATTACTAACCCTTACTTATACCTTCAAAATAATGTTGATTTTCTTTTTTTCTGGTAAATCAAGACATCAGTAGTCTAATTCTCACCACGAAGGCACATACTAAAGAACAAAATATAATTATCAGGAAAAGTTTTGATTATTTCACACAATAGCTTAACATGCAACATTTTTCATCATATTTAGAAGTATTTATATAATTACATCCAGTAAACATTTGTGTTTGCATGAGATTAGTGTGGAGAACAGAGAAGACTAATAGGTAACATCTGTGCAGATATTTGATATTTACTGTAATATTTCTCCAGTGACCATGGGCAGAGTACATTAGATCATGTTTCTAAAGCTTGTACTAGCACATTTTAACACAGGAGCAATAAGAAGTGGGAAGAGATAACCATTATATTTGATCAAAGGGCACTCGTATAGATTTTTTCATTGCTGAAATTCTGTAGTAAGTATAGATAACTGAACAACAGTAAACTTTGTAAGTTTGGGTAGTAGTGTTTTTCTTCTTTGGTTGGTTTTCTAAGTTTTTGTTATTGATGATTGTTGTTTTTTGTTTGTTTGCTTTTTTGTGTGGGTTTTGTTGTTGTTGTTTTTTGATAGCAGGCTTTTCAAACTAGATGAAGGAACAGAGTGGTTTATCAATTAAGACTACTGCCAATCCTGGCAAGTCTCAACAGCTTCATACCTAATTTCTAAACCTAATTACTAGAAAACAGACATTTACTTGAACATCATTTTCACCCTGAAGGCACTGACCCAGTAAGTGATCCAACAGCATGCCTAACACCGCCAGGATTGTAAAACTACATAAAACAGAATATAGCATTAACTTCAATTTATGCTTGTTAATATACAACCGAGGTGTTATAACAATTTTAAGAGATTCTGAAGAAGTAGTTTTGTTTCCCCTAGACAGAAGAAAATTTAGCCTAAAATTTACAAAGACAAGATAAATATTATAATAATGATGAAGAAGAATGCATCATGTTACTCTTGTGAAGCATGTTGAGAATGTGTTAAACAAGACACATTTTTTCATTAAAAACATCTGTTTGAGCAAGACCATGAAAATACCATACAAGTTCTTAATGTGATTGTTTGATTTAATAGACTTTGAGAAACTCAGATTTATTTCTGATTCTCCAAGTTTTCCATTGCACCTTTTTGCAAAACAGGAATATCTTTGGGCACCGAGGGGAAAAATAATATAAAAAAAAACACAACTACTCAGCAAACAAGAAAAACTGATAGACACGTCTGATGTTGCATACCTGTAAGTGGCAGCCTCTGCATATCTCACTTTAGAGACAGGTAAACTGTACTTACCAGCATTTACACTAAAATGCCCAAATCAATAGTGTTACTCCATTGAGCTGTTCAGAGGCAAAGAAACTAAAAATACAGCTCTTATACACCAAACTTATACACCAAATATGTGGATTAAATCTTGTTTACAAAGCATAGAAAAACATACATAGTTGATAAATGCCAATATAGAAAACCATCAAGTAATCAGTATAACATTATAGATAGATGTTAATCCCTAGATCTAAGTACAGTAGTATGTCTTTAAAGTACCAGCATTGAGCTACAGGTCACACTTTATAGTCAGAAGTTTACTTGTATAGGAACTGATACTAACAACCACACATGGAAGCTATAAAAGTTTGTCAGTGAAATCCCTTTCATAAACCATAGCTGTTAAACACACCCAGAAATCTTCTCAGAAATACTTCTGTGAATTTAAGAGTAATTATTTCCCTTCATACATTTTTGAATATCTCAAATTTGCATAGCAACACTTCACTTGAAGTATACCAGGGTAATATCTTTCCTGCAAGTGAACAGCTGAACAAAATTGTAGTTAGCCTCTTCAGATAAGGATTTATTTTCACTAATCTCGTGTCAAACTTATGTCCATCCATCACAATATTAGGAACTACATGTACACAACCTTCAGTAAAGACTGACACTGACATTTTCTGTGATCATTTGTAAAATACTACCAGTGATGTTGTGGTAACATTGAACCATCATGGAATAATCAAATGACTTAAACTGGAAGAGACCTTAAAGATCATCTACTTTCAACTCCCACGCCATGGGCAGGGCTGTCATCCACTAGGATCAAGCTGCCCAGGGCTCCATCTAACCTGGCCTTGGGGATGGGGCATCCACAACTTCTCCAGGCAGCCTGTGCCAGTGTCTCACCATTTGGAGCAAAGAATTTCTGTCTAATATCTAACCTATATTCCTCCCTTTTAGTATAAAGCCATTTCCCCTTGTCATATCACCTATCAGACTATGTAAAAAGTCATTCCCCTTCCTGCTTGTATGTTTCCTTCAAGTCTTGGAAGACTGCAATGAGGTCTCCCCCATCACCTTCTCTTCTCCAAGCTTAACAGGACCAGTTCCCTGAACCTTTCTTCATAGAAGAGGAGTTCCAGTCCTTTAATCATCTTCATCGCCCCCCTCTGAATGCACTGCAAAAGCTGAACATCTTTCTTGTGCTGGAGGCCCCAGGCCCAGATGCAGTACTCCCAATGGCACCTCCTGAGGGCAAAGTAGAGGTGGACATCCACCATTCTCATCCTGCTGGCCACCCTCATTCTGATGCAGCCCAGGGTAGGGTTGGCCTTCTGGGTTGCAAGCCAGCACATTGCTGGCTCATGAGGAGACTTAATATCTCTCCAAGTACTCCTACAATATACAGCTGTCTGTACAGTACAGAGAATCAGACATCTGTTCACGTAGTTAAAGGCAGTTTAACTAGCCCAGCTGAGGAGCAATACAACAGAAGAAACAAGATATGTTATCACAAACGTCAGAATAACATGGCCACTGAGAAGCATCAAACCAAGGTGAGAAGAATGAATAGCCCTGTTTCTAATGTTAGAGAAAGACAGGTGGTAGATGAAGTACTCCAGCAATGCTACTAGAATAAATGCAAGTGACATTTTTGCCCTTTTATGGATCACAACAAAGGCAGGTAAAAGTTCCTAATCACAAGAAATCGAAAAAGTTACTATAAACAATTTTGAAATTCTGTTTTTTACTGTAAAAAGAAAATGGAATGTAAAAAACTGTTGAAAGTACTCATAAAAGCAATTTGGTCCTGCCTTCACTATTTATTCAATAAAAACAGCAATATTTAATATTATTTACACAATAAAAGCCTACTAAATTCCATATAAGAGCATGAGAGAGAAATACTCATATGGTGCTCTCATTTTACAATTTTGCAAAATGTTTGTAATGGAACAACTACAACAAAGGAATAAACTGTATCCAGTTGCAGATGCATTAGAAACAAATGTCTTTTAATATCTTAGTAATTCTTTACACTCATCTCTTATCCAGGATTTAAGTATGAAGAGAAAAGCAACTAAAAATTCTTTGGCCCCATAAGTGGAAACAGGGGTGGCAAAAGGATAACGACCTCATGCTATTTGACCTCCATCCAAAGAAAATCGTGTTGTGAGGAATCTAGAGGAAAGACAGAAGATCCAGTAAATAGATGTTTGAAGTTGGTGAGGGATCCTGGAAAGAGAACGTCTGAAATCTTTTTATTTGGATAGAGAAAAGATCAATGTCCTGCAAGCATCTAAGACATTGCGATAGCACAGAATGTGCTTGCCTGTTTATATGGCAACAGAAGATATGTAGTTCAAACCACATATGTGGTGAAGTACTTTGCTCCACAATTAGTAAATTGACATCGCATATATAGTTTACATCTGATTATCCAAAATGACATCACAAGCAAAATGAGAATTTTTCCCAAAGCAATCAGTAAAAATTAATAATCAGTGAAATGAAACACTAAAACCTTCCCTGAGAGGGTTAAGGAATATACAGAATAAGCAGAAGAATGGCAAGATGGATCCAAGTCAGACCTCGGGAGGATTCCAAGAAGTTTTCTGTAAAAGCAAGAACACGCAGAATAAAATAGCTAAATGGATTGTGAAAGTATCTCAGCAGATGCTGAGGACAGAGTGCAGACTTCTAGATTTGCTTGCAGTAAAACCACAATTTTCTTCATCTCTTTTACAAATATTTGGTAACAATTGGCCACAGCTTCACTGAATGTGTCAGAGAGATGAAAATGAATCTTAGCAGAGCTCAAGTTAAGAGTGATGATCAGACAAAAGGCTAATACAAGGCACTCCAGACCCTGGAGAGTTATGAGTCATGCATCTACTATACTGAAACGCTCATGTGAAGCTGAGCTTTCCAGGAAATTTCCCAAGGGATGATATAAGATAAGTGTCCCACTCATGCTGCTTGGCTTGTTCTGAGAGAGGGCATTGCAAAAGTTAGAGAAATAAGTATTTTCAAAGGATCAGCTAATAAAGCTTTAAGTCACGCAGCAAATAGATTGACAGGAAAAGCTCAAATTCCCAAGGAACCAGCCACGAGTAGAAACAGATCTCCTGATCACAAAAAGAGCACAAGTACAGACATATCTGCAGCAGGAATCCAGAGTAAATCTTCACAAGAGAGGAGATTTACAGAAATTTATTATTATTATTATTTAGGAAAAAAAATGAGTAACATAAGTCCGCTAGATCATCAAACCAGCCCATCACCACAAGCCAGCTGACAGCCAGGCAGAAAAGACTTCTGAAGCAAATAGAAAACTGCATGAAAATGCCATTTCACCTTTGCTGGAAGAGGAAAACAAGCAATGGAAAAAATGTCCTATGGACACATAGTGTAAAAATGATATTCAGAAGCTATAATTTTATAGACTTTTATCCTGTGTCTGTATCATTCATTTTTGTCAAAGAAAGTTTATTAAATCTGCAGATGACAACAGTGTGTGTTAAGGGGAGATGCTTCTGGAACACACCAGATTATAAGTCTGGAACCAAAGAAGTCACAGATGCACTAGAGTTAAGGTGTGGGGAAGAATTAAAAATATAAAGAGTTCAAAGTACAAAGACAAAATCCTACATGTAAAGTTGTACAGATAACACTGATAAGAAATTAGAAAGTGCCACAGAGGAACTTGGGAGTTACAAAGAATCACAAGGTGAATATGAATCATCTCCTGCTGTTGTAAAAAAAAAAAAAAAGAAAATACTAAATTGGGGCACACCATTTGAAAGATATTTAAAATGCTTTTTCCAGTCTATGCAGTAGCAGTGAAGCTTCACATTGAGACCTGTGTTCAGCCTGTGCACATCATTTCCAGAAGGACCCAGATAAGTTGGAAGGTATCCCCCTCAGAGAAGTGAGAATTAATATAGCATGGAACAACAACAACAACAAAAAAAAGAATCTGTATGAAGTTAGATTTTTTTTTCAATATTAGAATAAAATGGTTCAGTTGGAAGGAACCTACAAAGATGACTGAGTCCAACCGCATGACCTTCTCAAGGCCAGCCAGAAGCTAAAGCATATTATTAAGGGTGTTCTAAATGCCTCTTTGAACACTATCTTTTCAACCTAAGCCACAGGTCAAGAACTCAACATTCCAAGCACTGGGCAAGCACAAAACAATGAGACTGTCCCTAACCATAAAAAGCAAACAGAAAAATCTATTAAAAAAATAATAGAGGGGATACTACAGAAAAATGTTTATGGATGTTCTGTACATCTCCTAAGATGCTGAAGCCTTTAATTATACTTTTAAAGTGAGGCTTTGAGGTTAAACTGGACCAAAAAGAAACACTTAGACTTATTTCAAAAGCTCTAAAATGGGAGATTAAAGCAAAAAACTTTTCACCTCAGACACTAGAAGTGACCACAGAATGAGATGAGACTGATTCCTGAAATCAAACAGAGTAAAAATTAGACTAATGTTAGATCTAATCTGCTTTGAGATAGGATCACAGGTTAGGAACTACCTCTTGCCATGTTTATATTAGAGCAGTTTTGTACTAATGGTACAAAAAAGTTTTGCATGCACACTGATTATTTCCACGTATGTATATATGCAGGTCCCTATGAAAATAATGCCTATTTATTTCCGCTGAAACTACAACAGTTACAAAAAGCAAAATAACACAAAATAAAGCAAAAACACTGCAAAACACTGTTTTTCAACTTAGTCACCACAATTAGCTATGCACTTTTGCCAGCCATGAAAAACTGCCTGCGTGCTGTGCGCATAAAACTCTGCATGGCCATCTGGAACATGGCTTGCCTTTCACATTGCTATTGCCACTGCTGAAACACACCACCTATCATCTCACTGAACTCACATCCACTCTCTAGTCTCTATAAACATCTAGCAAATGTCAATTAATGTCAACAGGTACAATTTTTTCTGCGTGGAGGAATTCAATTCCACACCTTTGCTTCATAGGTACTTTTATGTCAGGTGTCATTTTGTCAGATTGTCCCTCTGTTGCCATCTGTCAGTCAACAACAACATATAAGGGAATATTGTCAGGAAGGCTCAATCTCTACTTCCATACCACCAACATCTGCCTCTGACATCATGGGCCAACATAATAAAATAGAAGGCATTACTTTCAGTGAAGCCCTTGTATACATTAATTACATATTCATGCATAAGTGAGATGTTAGTACTTTGCAGTTTACAATGGAAAGAATGGATAAGCTTTATGCTCATCATGCTGGTCATAAACCTCACATATAAAAAAACCTCTTATATTACTGTTCAATTTAGTAACATTATTTTGTAAATGTATTGATTTCATCTGATGTCTGCATTATAATTATTCTAATTTCATTTACTGAAAATATTAATTATGGCAAACGAAACAGCCTGGAGAAAATAGCTTTTTTCACTATGCACTCACAGTTATTGATGTTAATTATCCTCAGATGCAGTGAGATAACTGTATCCACATTGACCACTTTTCCTCTTTCCTGAACATGTCACTTGCCTCCAAATAAAGCATGAATTACCATATTGCTCCATTTATCATATACACTTGAGACTAGACTCTGGAAATCTTTTAGCTAAAGCCCTGGAAATACTTAACAACAATTGCTAAGTGATATAATGCAAGAGCATACAAGGATAAACAATTTGAAATATATCTGAAGCATTTCCATAGCATTTGATTTTTCAGAGTTATTTCTTCGTTGCCTGTACACAACTTTAAAGGCAAGTAAGTTACAGAACTTCTTTTTTCCTAATGTCTCTGATAAGAACTGCTGGGGCTTTTTACTGCTATTCCCAGATCTTTTTTCAAAAATAATTTTTATAAACAAATAAAACATAACATCTAATATTTCAAAAATATCTTAAAATGCACATCATTATAGAAAAAGAGCGCTTCTCTGTGAGTTCAAGGTCTGTACACAGCATTGTTTATTTATTATAGCCTCAGTGCCAGCCCCCGATACTGGCTCACAGTTGAGATAATGGTGCATAATTGAGATTCTTTTGTATTTAATTCTGTACTTTTTAACAGTTGCATTAACCAGGTCCTTTCCTAGCCCTGAACAACCCCTAGGTGCTACAGCAACTGTTTACATGGAAAAAAACCACTAGGAATGTATTTTAAGAACTACTGTTGAATATGCTACTTAAATTCTAAGAAGAAAACCGTAAGGGATGCTCTTAATTCACTGACTTCCATTTGGAAATAAAACATCTTATTGAATCACAGAATGGCCTGGGCTGGAAGGGACCTCAAGGATCATGAATCTCCAACTCCCTGCCGGACAGGGCCACCAACCTCCCCCATTTACTGGACCAGGCTGCCCAGGGCCCCATCCAATCTGGCCTTGAACACCTCCAGGGATGGGGCATCCACAACCTCTCTGTGCAGCCCGTTCCAGCACCTCACCATTTACTGGTAAAGAACTTCCCCCTAACATCCAACCTAAATCTTCCCTCTTTCAAGTTAAAACCGTTCCCCCTTGTCCTGCTGTTATCTACCCTTTCATTTCAACCCTAGCTGGATGAGAATTTCAAGAATGTATGAGGGTGAATAGTATGCACAGAACAATCTGATATTACCAGCTGGCACAAGTCAGTTCCACTTGTACTTTGAGCTGGCCTGAAGCTCCTCAGTTTCAGCTCAGCTCCATGTTAATTTGGGCACAAGCAAACTCAGATCAGTGCAGCACAAAGTCCAGCAAGATTCTCAACATCTGCTTGCAGAAATATTTTTTAGACATATTCTCTTAGAGTCTACTGAATGTTGTAGACATAGGCCAGCATGGGCTCAAAGACTAGCAATGTCTACCCCAATTTTCTCAGAAAAAATGGCATGAGCATAGATCATTAAGAACTCAAGACTGATTACAGTACAACTGCTCTACAGATAATGCTCATACACAGAGCTGTATTTTAAGACAGCGTAAAGCCTCAGTCCAAAAATAAACATAAATAAAATGCCATTGCACTGAGTACGAAGGAAAACTTTATTCACATGAACAGGACTCAGAATGCACAACTCTGAAGACAGCTCAGACCGAAGAGAGAACATTTGCTTGCTATTATTGGAGGCTGTTTGCTGCCTTCAAAAGCATGTTTAGTGTGCTGCAGTAAACCCAGTCATGCAAATGAACATGCACAAAAGTCCCAGAGAATATTTGTTTGAATTTTGTTCTGAATTTTCATTGATTTGTTAAAAAAAATTAAATTTGGGATCAAGAGAGCTATATTTTTTTAAACAGACTTAATTTCAGTTCTTCAGTTGACGGGAGGAAAATTTAACAAAAAAACCCAGATTTTAACTTCCATTTTATTTCCTTAAATTCGATTTTATTGTATTTCCAAGTCTAGTCTCACTAATACATTTTCTTGCTGGGAAAAAAGGTTGATTCACTGACTGTGACTATTCAAATCTTATCACATCTTATGTATTCACTGTTCTCTATGTAGTCCCATCTAAATTCGGCCTTGAACACAACCTCCACGTGACTGAAAAGCCCATGCATTAGATCCATGCTCTTTCTATCCTACTGCTTCAGGTTTCAAGTGAGCAGCCATGCTTATTAGGAAATAGATTTGGGAGATTAACGAACTTAAGCCCATTAAAATCAAAGGGAATATTTCCAGGCACTTTCAAGATAACTGACTAGATTTCTTTTAGTACTTTGTTTGCTTCTCTTAGAATGTGAATGTATTCGTTTACATGGTCATGTCTGCTGAATTGAGTGATGAGTCAAGTACTTTAAGAAAAAAAAGTCTGAGAACAATTCTCCTTTCTTTCTCCCTGAAAGAGATTGGTCAATTTTTTAACAAAAGCTGCCAGATATGACATAGCAATTATGAAAAGGCTTTTTGTTTACTTTGTCAGCAGCAAAGCTTAAGAAACCACCTTCATGTAAAAGTGTGCAATGTTAAACTCATCTTACCTTTAGCTGTACTAGATGCACATCCACATGTCTGCTATCCGAGTCCTGCTGGACAGAATAAGTCAGATCCCTGACTCTTTCAGATGTCATTCGAAGCCATGTCTCAATTTCTGGCAAATGAAGAACAATCTTCCAATCAGCCCCAGTGTGTAGAGGAGGTGGCTTGTCGTATTGTTGGCCAGAATCAAGCTCTTTCATGACATCCTCTTCCCCATCTCCATCTACTGTAGGAGTCATGTTTATAAGCATGGGAGAAGCATCAGATGGCATGGGGTCCAGATCTTGTGTTCTCATAGGAGAGAGTGCTACATCCATGGCTAACACAAGAAAGTTAAAAACATAATTCTTCAAGGTATATCTGCAAAGACAAAAAGAATAGAGACTGCTGTTATGAGACCATATTTACTGGGGGGAGAACATTCAGTATACTAGAAGTAAATGGAAAATTCAGAGAGGTATCATCATACCTCTCAAATAAATCCTTCAAGTTACACATCCAACTGACAAGTTTAAGAATGAACAGATTTTTCAAATTAACTTTTATAATTAGAACAAACAACTTATTTAAGAAAAATAAAATTAGGACATTTCTCCCACCACAGACTATCACCTTGGAAATAACAGCTTTAATTCATGGAAAAATGTGCTGACTTTCAGTTTATTTATGTTGTAACTATAGAATGTCTACGAAGTGAACAGAATTTTACTGAACTTCATAAGTTAACAAAGGTCTCATATTTGTAAGATATCACGTTAGTACATATTCTTTGGCCTGAAAGCTATGACTAAAAAAATATCTCAGGTTTTATGGAATTTCTTTTTTGCAATTGCTTACTCAACTATTGGTCATTTACAGTAAAAATTTTGACAGTGTCCTAGTTTTATCAGTATTCCGTATCATAACATCACGTGACAGGCTGTTGGGTGTAGAGACAGTGCACTGCAGAGCTGTGTTTCCTGTTTATCTCTAGCAGTCTCACATGAGTTCTAACTCTCCAAGGGGAAGATACACTGAGATGCACAGCATTCCCCAGGAGCCTCCACATGATTTCCAATTCTGGGTGATGGGAAAAGAGCTCTCTGGTCTTTTTCCAGGAGGCAAGCAATAGAGGACCTGTCAATAAAGATTTCAATGGACTTTATTTCTCTCCTCCGGTTTCATTTTTATTCATTTTATTACTCTTAATTATTCTGTATTATTTAACATTCCTTTTAATAAACTACTTCTCCTACCTCAATTGGGTTTTTCCATCTTCCTTTCTCCCTTCCCCCCCTTCCCTTTCTTCCTGAGGGGTTAAGGGGTGTCACGTGATTAACTCTTCAAACCATGACAGACAGTAAATTTTAAACAACTAATGTGTACACTTGGTCAATATGTCTGTAGGCAGACTTCAGTTTTGAAATTTAAATTCATGTAGTTTTGTTAGATTAATAACTGTTGCAATACACAAATCTCTATCAAAATATATAGATAAGAATTCCATACTTAAGTGTCAAAATGCATACCTAAAATTAAAAAATCTTTTCATAGGGGTGACTTTATTGAAGTCCCAGATCTTTATGTTTTCAACATATATTTACAATTTTCACTGGAAAAAGGAAAACATTTTGCTCTGTTCCTCTTTCTCATAAAGTTAAGAAAACTTTAATTTAGCAGGAGATAGGATTTCAAAAAGATTCAAATTTGATACATTAGAAATACTTTAATTACATTTTAGCAACTTATATCTGTATCTCCTTAGTGCTAAGACCATGAAACAAAGGACGTAGTCATACAGCTATTACTTTGAGCAACATCCCAAGCTTTTTACAGGTGAGTAAAGACTATAGTTTAGTTTTTAGCATAACAGCAATAAGACAGCAGAAAAGACACCAGTGATTTTCACTACTAGATCAACTATGCTCTATTGTGTTATGTTCCCAAATATTTCAGGTGGACTCTCAGTATTCAGTGACTACTCCTGCAGGATGTGAGAGTACCAAAGAAGCACCAGGCACTGGGCATCGGTCTACTTCTCATAGTTCAGAAGGGGGGTGGGGGGAGGAAGAGGGGATAAGGGAAAAAGAAAAAAAAAAAAAGACATTTACTGTTCGCTTGATTTTACAGCCCATCTTGCTCCTATTTAGTAATTTATCTTCTGCACATCTATCATTCCCTCAAAACAATATTTTAAACTGCTCTCAAGCTGGTTAATATTTATTTAGCACTTCAGAACAAAATTTTCTATCCAAGCAATCAAGGGAAAGAATGAAAAATTTCAATCACTCTCAGTGTCTGCTGCACAATTTCCAACTCCTTCAGCTCAATTTTGTAAAATGCTTTAGAACAAGACTGTATCAAACAAAAAGGTTTGTAGAAAGACTGCATAATATTAATGCTTCAGGATACTGAGCATCTCTCACATCCATCTCTTCTCATCACTTGTTTTTCAACTTGAATGCTGTTGCCATCCATACCCCAAATATATTTTGGTAGACAAAATTCTATCTGAACATATTTTCCCTTAAATTCTGCTGCTCATATCTCAGTTTTATAGCATATAAGTCAACTGTTCCACCAGGTAAAAATATCTTATTTATGCATATCCTTTACATGAATTCCTCTCTCAAAAAGTGATGTTGCAGTAAAGTAGATACAGTCTTTATTTTGGTATGTTTGCCACCAATAGGTTAAACAAGTCCACCAACAAAACAGTTGGGCTCAAATCACTAAATGATGCAGAAACACAGCAAGTACAGCACTTGCTTAGTAGTTCTTTCACACACACACAAAACCCACTGGCACTCTGCAAGAGTTTTTCCAACATGACTCAGCACTAGTAAGGACATTAAAGCAATTAGCAAACCAAAATTAAAGCATGCTGTTGAAGAAGCAAACAAAAGACAGCCCATGAGGCATGCAGAGCACAGCTCCAGCTCTGATGCACTGCATTCACAACCAGCACCCGCTCGGAACCGGCTGACCTGGGTGCTTTTACGATCGTCCGACTCTACTCTAGCTCACCAGCATTACAGCTATACCTCCTTAATCTTAGCCACTCCTAGAGCCAAGTTCTTTAAGGCTTTCTCTATGCCAGATCATATAGCAAGTTGCAGCACTTCAAGAAAGAAAATGAGAAAGAATTTAAAAATAGATAACTCTGTGCATTCTATTAAAAACAAAACCAAAAACCTTACAAAGGTACTACAACACACTGGCTACTAATTATCAAGGTCTGGGAGACCTTTAAAAAAAGCCTACACATGCTTGAAAGGAGAAACTGTCACAGCTAGGAGCAACTGAGCCGGAACACCCGCATGCAGACTCGTTAGTACGCAGACTCAAGATGACGCTTCCTGGCAGAATAAAAAGGCACCGTCAGGCAGCTCTGGTGCAGGCAAGGCAAACCAAAAGCTCTTTCTGCTCCCTCCAAAACATGAGTAGGAAAGCTCATAGCTGCCCTGGAAGACTCCCGAAACCCGGGGGTAGAGCGGGCCCCTCCCAGCTGCCCTAGCCCAAAGAGATGCCAGGTGGCTCTGTGCCCACCCTGCGGAGCCACGTCTGGAGTAGCCCTGGGGGGCAGATGGAAAAAGCAAAGATCCCCGTTACAGAGGTGGTGATGCAGGTGGAGGGCTCTGCTGGTTCCATACTCCGGATCACTGAACATGCTTATGCTGGGTGGGCTCTGACCAGGTCAGCATCCTCACAGAGAGCTGTGCTCATAAGATTCTGTTAAGCCACCAGCTCCTGAAGATAATAGTTATCTGCTTGTCACACCATTCTTATGTACACACTTGCACCTGTTGACCCCAGCTGTATATTTTTTCCCCTCAATATCCTAATATTTCAGACATTAATGTATACCAAATATCCATGGAAGCTAAAACCAGAAAGATAGGATGTGAAGTCTTGCTTTAACTGTCCCAGTATTTGAATAAAGTAGCACCAGTATAATTAATAAATCTCAGCAATAAATGTTGTGACTTAAAAAAGTTTTTTTTTTTTTTTCACAACATGGATTAAAACATTTGCTAGGAAATGTATGAATGGATAAATCACATCAAGCAATGCTTTGGGATCAAATATTACAATGCTAGACATTTTGTGTGACTTCAATTGCTCAGTTTGTTATATTTTTGGTTTACTTTTCCAAATTTTGTGAGATGCACAGATAGCAAACTGTAAACCATTGTAAAAGTTAAAACACTTATTAAAACTGAGTACATTTACTCGAGTTACTCTCTATATGTTCCTATAGAAAAAAAAAATACTTTGAAAAAAAGGTACAGTTATACTTGCCCATCCCAGCAGGACCACTATCACAGCTGAAATTCTTTATAAAAATGAACAGTTAAGTCTGGCTTTCTACACTGCCAAATTCTCATGGCACTGGTAACAGTTTTAGGCAGCAAGCAGTGCAAAAATCAGAGTCTGGATTTCCTGTCAGCCAAATTCTTTCTGTACATAAAGTATCTGTATAAACTAGGTGGCTTTAACCCTGCAGATAAATAGCTGAAAACATATTTCCAAATGTCACAATCAATAAAAGTTCATGTATCAATATTTTCAGGATGTATCCTTTTACCATCATCGCTATCAGTGTAGGGGTGATTTATGACTCCATTATTAAAAATATATACCTCAAATTACCTATTTCTATCACCTTTTCAGTACTCTAAAAGGATACTTTTATAAATTACACAATGCAGCTAAGAGCTCGGACTCTTTCTGGTTGTAGAAAAGAATTACATAGATAAATTAAGAGTATATTTTTTCCCAAGTCCCTTACATACAGTTCTATCTGTTTTCACGGGTACTTATATGAAAGGTGAGAAATTCTGTGTAAGCACATGCACACATATGCTTTCTATCTTCATTTTCAGTAAGTGCATTATGCCTAACAGATGGCTGATTACCTTCCACTAATCACATAGGCAATCTTGCTCTCCCCTGGTTTTCCGCTCAATCAGATCCTAACGCTTTTATGCAAAACATAGAGTGTATATGTCAACCATAATATAGTTCATCAATCATCACAAGCCTTGCAAGACTTCCTTCATTCATTCTGCATCCGTTATTCACATTTTCCTTGTTTATACAGTGCAGTGCATATTCACTCTGCCAGCTATCAGATCATCCACGTTTTCCTGCAACAGCAGTCAGCTTCTGTCAAACAAAGATTCATTAAGCATTTGAAGCCATACAGTAGTCCAAGCATTGATCAGTGGTGCAGACACTAGGCCGAGTGAATGTTAATGAGCTCTAATTTTTCTTACTGTCACTTATTGTTAAAAATCAACCATAGACATTATATAGCCACCTGCCTGTCAAGTAAACAATTCATTTCACTCTAAAAAATGGCAAAAAAAAAAAAAAACCCTACCAGAAACTCCATCATTAAATAATTATGTCTGCTTGCTGACTCTGAAATATAATGATGTAAATTTTAGCATCAGATTTAATGAGCTCATTGATGTTGAGTTTTCTTAAAAAGATACAGACACAATGAATATCTGACACAGCCAACTTTTATTTCCATTTCCTTTACAGTTCAGTAGTCTCAGGAATTTTTTTGCCAAATGGTAAGGATTGTCTTTCAGGGAAAGTGTCTTCTTCAGATAAGACATTGGTACATCAAAAACTAAACTGTCAATTACTATCTAGAGAGCAACTTGAATTTAATTTCACATTGACATTATCCATGCTAAACTGATTCTGTTGCTGATTTTATACTTGATTTAAGAAAAACAACAATTCAAAGAACTAAATTCTAAGAGATGATTTATTTATTTTTTTTTTTAATCCGCATCATTTTATGAATGCATTTCAGAAATACTTCCTTTATCACTCTCCTACTATTACATCTAAATACCAGAATAAATGGAACAGGAAGGACCAATTTTTTCATTTAGATGCAATGTGTACAGACTCTCAGAGGGAAGGTGATGCCTGAACTTCATCAGGGTACAAACCCAAGAGACATGCACAGTAATGCCAGTATTATGACCAACAATGAGAAACATGATGAGACAGTTAAATGCAACAGACTTAAATTCCATTAAAACATCCACCCCCAAGGCATTAATGGTAGCAAAACCAGACCACCAATGATTAGCGGGAGATATGCCACCATGGATGCTTAAAGTTCCTGATTACATCTATAAATCAGCAACTACAGTGACTCAGCAAGCTGTTTCTTTAATACAAGGTGAAGAAAAATTTATAACTTGCAGGTCTACAGAAGGTATGAAATACTCCAAACATTCATACTCTCGAGTAAATGCAGAATTTTACAAGATTGAAAATGTGAGCAATGAAATAGCAGATCAAACTCACTATAGGCAAACACAATGTAATATGCATGAGAAAAAACAATTCTAATCACATGTGTAAAATGGACCTCAAGATGGATGTGACTAATCAAGACCTTAGAAAGAAAACCGTCCAAGTTCCAGAAAAACAATCAGCTCAATATTCAATAGCAATCAAAAAGAAAAGCAACAATAGAAACATTTAGAAAAAGAACAGGAGAAAGAGCAGAAAATTAATTACATCACTATATAAATCCATGGTACCCAGCTGAAACGTTGTGCGAGGAATTTCCCTCATTGCAAAAGGAATCGAGTGGAACTGGAAAAAGGGTTCAAAAAAGGCAATTGGAAGGACAAACAGGAGTACGGAATTGTCTCTGTTCAAGTGAAAACTGACCAAGCTGATGCTGTCAGCCTGGACAAAAGTAACTTAGAGGATAAGGTAGAGGCCATCTGCCTAAAATAATAGACTTAAGAGAACGCTTCAGCCATTCTCTTTGACATGGTTTATGCATGCCGTTCTCCAAAGGAGAGCCAGAAGGATCCACTTCAAGTATCCCTTTCAAAAATAATTGACAAAAGACCTCTTTGACAATTTCCTGTTACAGAAAGCATAATGGGGCATTTAAAACAACATTGTTGAACTTGCCTCTCTTAAGTTTTCAATTTGTTCAGTGACTTCAGCTGATTCAAAAACTCCAACTTCCTGATTGAAATTCACTAGTGTACATATAGCATTTATAAAGTCACAATTAGAACATACCATAAAAGCTCTAAGCATAAATCCAGTAAAAGCCTGTCAGAAGTTTTTACCTTTATTGTCAAGAATTTCATAACCTCTAGAAATTGTACTGTATTCTACTGCTACAAATAATCATTGGATTAACAGTAGAAGCAACACAGAGCTTTATGTCACAGCAAGTTTATAGTAACTGCGTCTTTCCACAAACACCAAATTTACCAAACAACTTATCAAACAGTTCTAGTCTAGTATCAACTGAATTGGAAAAAAGCTTAAAATACTTTTTAACTACTCTGAAATTGAACACTAAAATATTCACACTAAGTCTTGAAAGCCACCATGAAAAAAAAAAGGAATAATTGTCTTCTTTAAAATTCTCTACTGAAGGAATTATCCCATAAGTGTTCATGTAAAAACATTAATACTGTGACATACGGTGAATTCTTGTATGAAGCAGCACATAAAATTTATACACTTCAGGCTCATATCATTTTATGTTCTCAGGAAAAAGCAAGGAGACTCAATGAAAATAGTCCCAATAGACAACTGTAATGAGATGCATTAAAAACAAAAACAAAAAAAAAAAAAACAAAAAAAAATCCTTCTCTATGATATGTACTGAAAAAAATTGTGGACTGCCACATTCATGTGGATCTGATGTACTCATTCAATCACACTGGGATGAACAGTACTGTTTCCTGCCCATTTCTGATTCAACACGTGTTTGCCCTGCAGTAAGAAAGAGTCACTAGATGATGATGTGGTGGGAAGATATTAACATTAAAATGGACAAAGACAAATTAGTTGCACCACGTTAATTAATCATTACTTCAGAAGCCTTTATCAGTTAGCTGCACCCAAACACCTTAAGGGCATTTGTTGTCCTAATTTTCACTCCAGAATGACAGCAGTTCAAGAACAGGGGCAAGTTTCATACGCTGATTCTTCAACATACGTGTGAGTGGGTTTATGTATCGGTGGGATATTTTTGGCTTTTTCTTTGTTTATTTGTTGTTGTTTGGTTTTTGTTTTTATTTTATTGTTGTTTTGTTATTTTAAGCTCTCTGGGTAAAGTCATGCTTGTCATTTTAGTGGCCAGAAGCAAGTATTTGCAGACATAGCTTAACTATTTCCATCAACTGCTACATCAGTCAGATGGTGTAGAACATAAAATAGATACTCTAGGTGGTCCCTGATTCAAAAATTATTCTCTAACAAAACAATATGAAAGGCCTTCTTACATGGAAGACAGCAAAATCAAGATGAGGCATGGCTGAATAATAATCTCTATTTAAAATGGCCTTTAGAATGCACAGAGATTTGCTACCAAATATCTCCTTATAGAAGAAGAATTTTAAAATTCAGTTCATAAATTTTAGCAGCTTTCTCCACTGGTTTAGAGAGACAGACTCTTCTCTTTAGATATCTAATATTTATTCTTTTTCTCCCCCGGAACAGTAAAAAAACTTTTTTCCCCCAAGTGGGAGTTAAGATAGAATATTTTGTTTTTAAAAAAACACTAAAAATGTCTACTATTCTCACTATCACATAAAGTTTAACAATAAATAATTTGTCTTTTAAATATAATATTTTCTCATCATAACTAGAACATCATAGCCATTGTGTTTTGTCTCAGCCTGGGGATTCACAGAACTAGGCTGATCTCTCAGGAACACAAATTGCTTTTCTGTACTGAGTCACACCAATGTGTTCTGCTCTGTTATTTTGGTTTCTAGTACTTTCTAATATCAATAATGCATAGAGTCAGTTGTTTCAGACATACAATTATCAGTAACAGGGTACTGTAAAGTACTGTCTTCATTTGGGTATTAATTTTTAATGTACATGAAGAGACATCCTGTATGCAATGATAAACCACAGCTTGTGTAACTATTTTGTGAACTCTATCAACTTGGATAAAATCCTGAATTTTGATGTTGACTTACTGTTTAGCTAAAAACAGATATCTACTTGCGCAGTGCTATCAGTTGGACAACAACACACCATCATCTAAAATAATGCCCACAATTGCTTTGTTCCCTCTTTCCATCATGCAATTTTACAAGGTCATTTACATCAGCATCATAAAGGCATCTCCCTTGTCTAGTGCAGAGTTATTGTTTCTTGATCATACTAAATGGCAGAGAAAAGTTCTTTTTCTCCAGATATATCAATACTGGTTTTGCACATACAGCCTTCTAGTTTCACCATCATCCACCTTCCAAATAGAATTAAAATAATAATACTAATACTTTCTCATCATATTGAATCTTACAAATTTTTGAAGAAAAGTTATGATAAACGTTATCATTGCAATCCCTGCACAGGGTTCAAGCATCTTTCTAACTTAATCTTGCACCAGAATTTCAGTCAAAATCACAAATACTGGCAATTGCAGAACTTCATTCTTAAATTCAAAATCAGTTTCAATACTGATAGAAGCTGGGACATTCTTCAAATTCTTTTAAACTATCATATACACTTTTACGGAAACATAAAGTACACCAGCCCTAAGATGCAGTCCATAACAGTGATGTAATTGATTCTGATCTCTCCCTCTCTCTCTGATTACTGTTTACTAAAACTAGCTTCATGGAGGTCAATAACATGAAAGGAGTAATAAAGCAGGCTTTCAAAAGGTTCTTACAGCTGTACACTGAAAATTAAGGTGCAAATGTTTCTACTCTTTTAAGTCACCCTTGTCTAACGCTTTCTTTTACCACAAGGAAAGGATGATAGTCTTCAGCTATTAAAAGTACTTTTTAAATGGGAATAAGCAGGAATGGATATTTGTGTTTCAGATTATTGGAGCCTAACAACTCCAAGTATCATCTTTGCACTTGAGGGTTATACTTATTTTATAGAGACAGTTAGGTTCATTCAGGTTCTTACTTCTGTCTTGATATGAAAGGTACACATAAGATCAGGTTCCATCATTTCATTAAATGTTTTCAGTCTCAGAGAACTCTCCTAGAAACACAATCAGGGACTTGTATTTTAATTTTCAAGAGGCAGAAATAATTGTGCTGCCCCAAATAGGTATAATTTACTTCATAATAATAGCTTGAGGATGGTGAATCATATTCCCTTTTGCTGCCACCAGCAGGTGGTAAGATATTGACACCAGACAGTTATGAACAGATGAGCTGCAGACTTCTTTATGCATCACACACTGACAGTGTACATTCCCATCATTTTAACATTTTCATTTTTTAAACACTGCATAATTCACTAATGTGAATAAATAAATTCCATGAACTAGTCCACAGGAGGTGCATTCAGTTTGATAAAGAATTTAAATGCTGGACCAAGTACCTACACAGAACTGAAGGATCTTTATAAATTGAGGATTTGAAATACTTGGATGATCCAGGTCCTTCCTTTGACTATATTTCAAGTCAATATACGTGAATTGCTCTGTCCTGGAGACTTCCAAGACAAGGCTCCATCAGGCCCTGGGCAACCTGATCTAGCTGTGCATGTCCCTGTTCATTGCAGGGGAGTTAGACTAGAGAACTTTAAAGGTCCCTTCTAACTCTAAGGATTTTATGATTCTGTGAAATTCGGGTAGCTCCCATTCAGAAACTTTTTCATCCTATTACCAGTTAAGCACACAGTACATGAAAGGGGAAGGCTAGAAATGAATGGAGCAGAATGGAGAAATGTTGCTTCCAGTTTCATTCTAGATCATCTAGTCCTGTATGATCTCCAAAAGTTTATCAAAAACTATGATGAAATAGTATGTATTGTAAATAGTATCCTTTCATCATTGTTTGGAACACATTGCTACAAGTCAAGTGTATCTTCAGTTTAAAATTATTTTTTTATTCACTGTGATTTTTACACAGCAAAAGGAAATTATAGAAGTAGAAAAAATTTCTTCAGAAAGCTAGGTAAATATACAACTATGAACTATATCCCTGCAGGAATGCGCTTAATATTTCTTTCATCCACAGAAATATTCCAACGGAAAACTACTAAGTAGTAGAAAATAATGTATAGCCACTTGAAAATTGTGCACACTGTACATAGAGACAAATGGCGACTTTAATCCAAGGTGCATTTACAAGAATAATTTTTCTCACATGAACATTCCATTTGAATTTATACAGTCGTGTTTCTGTATATGTTTCCTAACATCAACTGCCAAATTCCGTATTTATAATATTATGCATCTATTTATTATATTCAGCTTTTAGTTTGAAAATTGAGACTAAAATTCTACAATGCTTGCCCTTCTCCAGATGTCACCCCTTTCTTGGTTTGTAAAGCCTATAAAAATTGAACTTTATGATACAGACTTTTTTCCTGAGCTACACCCATGATTGCGGAGGAGCATAAAATGTTAACTCTTATTTCAAAAACAAACAAAAAAATACTGCAAAACTATTTCCTCTAGGCTATATAGAACTAAACAAATATAAGCCTCTAATTCATTCACTCCTAGTACATAAAAAAAAAAAACCAAATCAAAGTCAGTGATTCAGTTGAAATATTTAATTTTATATTATCACTTCAGGCTTCTGAGAAGTCCTGGCAGGCTGTCATTTTCTTGAAGGTCGACAGGAGTTGCTGAGGATCAGGCCTTTAATTTTTTCATTAGTTAACATATCAATTACATGATTTGATTATTTGAAAGTTTTAGTCTCAAACAGTTCACAGAATAAAAACTTTCAGTTTCAATTTTAGTTACCTGGTGTTACCAATCTCCTATGATACACTAAATCACACAGCTGTGATGTATATATTAATGCATTATTTCTGAAGAATGCAAATTTTCAGCATAAATTAGAATGACTTCTTTAATATAAACTTTGGCTACTCCACAGACATAGAAAGCAATCCTGATTTTATAGACTTTACAGTAATCCTGAACATTTAATATAATCACTTGGAAAGGCTCAGACGAGTAATACTGTGTTAAAAAACATATAGAAAGTACAATTGAACCAGAGCAACTGAGCAATCCCTACCCAAAGCACCTCAAAAAGTTCTGCTGAAAGAAATTTCTTTGATAGTGGATGCCATTTCCAAGAAGGAGCAGTAAGTAAACCTTTCATTTCATTTAAGATTTCCCTAATCATTGGCACATGGGGGAAAAAAAAAAACAGAACAGTGATTTTCTCTTACAAAATGTGAAGAAGTGATATGTCCTGGAAATGTGGCTTCAGACTGACTCTGTGTTATTTACTCATGCATGCAGAATAGCCAAGCCTTCAGAAAAGTGATCAGACAGAAAATACAGGAAAACCAATATACTACATGCTTTCATACAGAACATGGGACAGAAAGAAAAAAATGTCATGAGATCCTTAATTGTACACTGATTTCAACAAATTTAACCCACACAAAATGTGAGATACAGTCTTGTCCTTCAATATCCTTCAGTGCCTTACACTGGTCCTCACTGAGGCCACGATGAATCCTTGTTTAGGTCTCCCTTGTCACACACTGCTGGAGTAATCTTTTCTCACTTCTGATGACCAGCCTGCCCCTCTGTGGACTCTGCAAACCCTTAGCATCATACAAGCATCATAAACTGGCCATGCATATAAAAAGGCACAATATCTAACTTCAAAAAAAAAAAAAATGAAGTTGTATTTAACAAACTGTGTTAGTTCATCTAATGACAGACAGTTTTATTCAATCAGCTGTGAAATTCCTCTTTTACATGCCTCATGCTATTGCCACTAAATGCAGTAACATGACTTCAATAACCGTTAGTGCATATGGAAGGTTGATGGATCTAAGTTGCTCTCTCTGAACTGAAGGTCCTATCTTCCCTCCCGCTGAAAATTCCATTGCTTCTTTTCAAGTCATAGTATGGAAGTGTATTTTCATTTCTTAAATGACATATACTTTAGAAATAATGATATCAGCACCCATTACTTCTTTGCAACAAGTAGTCAATTCACTGAGTTGTAAGTATAGCCTAAAGAAAAAAAATATATATGTAGAATCTTACCAACATAAAACCAAAGCAGCATGATGCTATTTAATACTAAAACATTTTTAAAACTCAGTCATTCTATCATGTAACCAATCTACAGAATGGAAAGTATTTGGACCTCTGTTTCTTTTCCCCTTCCTTTATGGACATGTCTGAGAAGTTGACAAGACTTCAAAGAACACAGAAGTGCAGAAAAGGCTGTGATGAGCTTCAAAATTTCTGGAGTCTAGTAATAGAAAATAACAAACATGGATGTTCCAGCTGCCAGAAACTATCAGCAGAAAACAGAGGAAAATGCTGGAAATGTCTGTGTTCACAGCAGCTGTGGGACGAAATGCCATTTATAGAGCCTGTCACAAATGATATTTTTTCAAAAAAAAAAAATCTTGAAAATAATGAAAAGTTGAGAGGGAAAGAGAGATGAACAGTCTGTTGGGAAGCTAATTTTCTTTACAGTTGCCAAAATCTGATAAAATTAAGATGACATGGTCATTTTCTGAATCACTCCTCTAGCTTGTAACTACACCCTTTGACAATGTTTTAAAAAGGAACAGATGTTTCTGTCCTAAATTTATTTTGCAAAGGCAAAATGCATCATGGATGAGTGAATCTGTTTGTCCATTACATTGAAAAAATCCGATTTTACAGGGGTTATAGACACTTCTTTTTGAGGATGAAAACTTATTTTGTAACAACTTAAGAACTCCTATAAGCTTAGACTAGTCATTAATGTTGGACATGGTAATAAAAGTTGCCTCTCTCAAGCTTGTCGTCATTCACTAGCCAACATTTTCAGGAAGAGAAAAACCGTGCTGTGATAAGGAACACACGTTACACGGGGATTTCTGCAATATGGAAAGTACTTTTTTGCTCACAGTGCTATCATCCACAGCACTGCTCATGTACCTTCTTCTTTCAGATGATGAACAAGCCATGTCCAACACCTTCATCCCATTCCCAATTCTGCAACCTGCTGAATAAGCAAATTGTCTCCCCTTGTTCCCCCTTCCATGCTCCCAAGAGCAAGTTTCTGGAGCTAATTACTCTTTCAGCATGCACTGAAGATAACAAAATGAGGCCCAATTATATTTGGGAATTTTAAGCATTTTAGGTAGTAAACTTGCTGTGAAAAAAAGGCAAAACAAACTATCAGCTATTCTAAACATGCAGCACTTCTACCATCACTCCCCAGGCTGCTGAGTTCACCTTCTAGTAATAGTGATACACAGTAGCACACTTTAAATAGATAAGCAGGAACACCCAATTTATGAAGGGCAACCCAGTTTCACTACCATAAAATAATTAAAATGGAAGGCACACATTCGCTAAGCAGCAACTGTTTCCAGGGCTCTTTTCTGGAAGAAAACTATCCCTTAGAAGAAAGGTAAAGCTATGAAAGCAACTGCCAGCTCCTCCAATCTTAACTTCATCCTTTTTGATATTAGTAAATTATTTTTTCCTTTTTACTCTGATATGCTTTGTAATCCATTTGAACTAAACTGGGAACAGGAATGCAGTTGTGCACATCATAAATTTCATCTGGTTTGCTAACTATAGATCTTTTTTTCTGGAAGTCATCCTGTCTTTGCCAACTTTCAGACCTATTTAATTTCATTCAAATTATTATATTCCAGAATGGCTCAATAAATGAATTTAAAAAGGTAATCACTGGAATTTATTATACAAGTCATTCGGTGTTTGTCCTTAATATTCTAGACAATTTCTGCAAACAATCCCAGTCACTTACAATGGAGATGACTGGGAAGGCTATAACTAATATCAAGGGATATAATGCTTTACATAAAGACTAATAAATATCCATGATAGTAAAATTTACACAGATCTTTTACAAGTCTTTTGCATGCAAAATTAGGTATTTTCTTCCTTGGAGTACCAGAAAGAACCAGAACTGCAAAAATAGTTTCTAGATTTGCTTGATACTGTAATTGTGTTAATTTTCAGCCGTCTCATGATCCTGCACTCATATCTCTACCTGTTAACCTCTGAACAGACATAATCTAATAGTGTTATGACCTTTGAGTGAAGATCCTTGTTGATACTATAATGCAGACTGATAATGATATCACAAACTAGCTTAGCATACTTTACACAGGTCATGAAAGTATACGTGGCAAAGAGGTAGTTATAAAATCCGCTATTCAGTTTCTCATCATTGAGAACAATTCCTTTCTAAATGGTTGCTTCTTGCATAAAGGAAAGGTCTGTAGTGGTATGACAAATAAGTAATTGAAAAAAGGGACACTTGTGGAATGATAGAAAAAAAGTTAAAAGTATGAAAGTCTCAGAAACAACTCTAGCCGTCACTTCACAAAGAGCTTACACCTTTGACAGCAAAACAGTTAATTATCACAGCAATAAGCTACTTAACGTATTTAGAAAGCATGCCATCTGTGCAAAGTTTCAATCCAACACAATAAATTTGAACTATGAAATTATTTTGAAAATTTTCCATGTGATTTTATCCAAGCTCAGTTATTCCTGTTCTCAATCAGTGACATCAATAATTTGTTTAGACTGTAGCAAGACTAATTAAACATTGCTAGCTAAATAGCTTTCTGTCTCTGCCCTTTGTTTTGATGTTCATTTCTATCTGAACTAATTTCTTACTCCTAAAATTAGTCTTTCTTAAATTCCCCTGGAAGCCAACCTAGTATCCAGTAATTCTTGAGTCACAGTTATTTGCCCTAACTGTTTCAGCCCTTTAGATTTGAGGAACCACAACTCATTCATTAGAACATCAGCTCTTAGGACCATACCTTTTTAATATCCAATATATTTGCATGAGACTGATAGCTATGACACACGAGCAATGGGAAAGCTGTGATCTTCCAGACAGAGATCAAGCAGGACATCCTAGGACAGAGGCAGCTCTTGGAGACAGTCCCTCTCCACAGGATCTTGACAGTCCTTGCTAAAATCACATTTCCCATCTAGCACTATGAATTGCACACACACCAACAACAAGCCTTGCACAACTTGCCAGAAGCATCAGTATAGGCCAGGAGAGGATGGTCTGTCCTCATCTGCTGAGGTCCTCACCAGCTAAAAGCATTAGAGTTGTATAAGAGGCCCTAGAGCAACACCATCTATTGGCAACTCAATCAAGCCCAAGCAGTCTATGTTACAGTGCACCCACCTCATCTTTAACATTTCTATTTAGACCATGTTTTCTTCTGCTCATCTGCCTTTGGCTTCTAATTATGTTCGGGGTATATGTCCTAACTGCATCATAGTTTAGGACCCTGCAGCCTTATGTCTTGAGACTTATCTTGAATCTCTTTCTACTCAGGATAAATGAAAACTTCCCTTGTAAATTGTATCCAGCTGGAAATAATCTTCATCAAAATTAAGAACTACTTTTTCAGCAATCACTGAGAAACAAAAATACCTTAGACATAATGTGTCTTTATTAACAATTAAACACACTCTGCGAATGGACAGATTCAGTTCAGAGAAATGTGGCCCTATTTCAGCCGTCTTAAATTTATGTCATTGCTTTCATTTCTTATTAAGAGATTTGCTGTCTCTTCAAAAGAGACGTTCTTTTTATACTCTAATCTGATTGCAGCAAGAAAAAAGCCTAAGTGAATGCAAACACACTTCAGCTAAATTCACCCTGAAACATAATTCAGAAAGATGAATAGTACAATAGAATACATTGGAAATTTTGAGTAATATCTTTAAACAGAAACTAGAGAAGATTTACAAAGCTGTCGAACCTATTGTCAATACCATTTTCATGAAAACTTTAATACTTCCTTGAGTAGCTAAAGTTTCTAGATTAGTTACACTTTGATCATGAGGAGAAAGTGAGTCATCAGTGGAAAGAATGAATGTTAAAGAGAAATGAAGGAACTAATTTCACGTATGTTAAAATAAACAAACAAAGTAGCCAAGGCAGGAAGGAAAGCACGCAAGGATTTGACAATAAAATCTTCCAATCAGCAAATTACTGGAGTAGCTTTAAATTATTTTAATCATAAACATTATGTGTATATCAAACTCTGGATTCATGGCATCCTGGATGTTCATTAACTAAGTCATAAAATTAACTAAAGTATTGAATAATTACCCTACAAAATTGTGCCAGGTGCCAACTCGCTACTGCATCAGTAAGGAAAAATGTCATACAGGGCTATGCAGTCTCAATACACATAGCAGAAAGCAATCACAGTATACCTGGATACACAAGACATGCAATCCTTTTTGAGTTACACCAATGTAAAAACTCACTGAATATTCTGGAACTATTCACTCACACAGTCCATCCACATAAGTCACCAAAACACATATACAGAAATGCAATAAACTGTTAAAATCTGTTTAGTACTTAGCCGTATTTGGATGACCAATGCTACACAAACACTAGCCAACTTTTGTTCTTTAAAGATATGGATATATACACATATATACACATTAAACAATTCAAAGGATGTAACAATGCCGAAGGAAGAGGCAAAGCTTGGCATTTTTAATTCCTACCTATATAACCTTTCTTGCAGACTTTCTTTCAAGCGTCTCTGACTGGTTGTGAAAGCTTCATTATGCTTAACATAGAATGATAGCAGGTGGCACTAATGACCCCATTTATTGTGACTTTACCATGTAACAGTTTTCATCAGTATAGAAACTAGCTTTCTGTCTGCCAGAGATAAAGGACGGTACTGAATATTAACATTAAATGTTAATTAAAACAGTAGCTCTTTAAAGTAATGCGCAGTGACAGTTTTTTCCCATCCCTCTGCTGCCCTAAGTTTATTTCTACTTAAACAAATCTAGTCATCTCTAAATATACATGTATGACAGGCTGAGAGATAGGAAATGTATTTCTCTAGTGAGGAAAGAAAAAACACGCTGAAATAATGCAAGTTTTCCCCTAACAACCTACCCACTTTCTGAACTGATTACTTCTACCCAGGCATGTAGGAAGTGTTTCCTGTGGGAAGACTGGGGGTGCAGCAACACCAAGGTCAGGCTTACTGTGAGGAGGGGAATACTGCTGGAGCCCTCCTATCTTGCCAGAATGTGCATGGGAGATGAAGGAAAGGAGAAGGATGAAAGCTTTACATTCCCCCTTCCAGATATAATTTATTTCATGATCCCATTCATAATTGAGACTTTGGTCTTATCTCCAAAGCATGTCATAAATGAGACTTAGGACATCTACATGGCTGTTTACAGCTTTTAGACAGAGACAGCACTACTCCTCCAGAGCAATAGAACCCTAAAGCAAAGATAAAACTCATCTGTGTGTACAGCTGCACTTTTCCTCAGGCTTAAACAGACCGAAGAGTTAATCCTGTCAGGATGATCAGTGGCTTCACTATTTTTTTCCAAAGCAGGACACATACTAGGATGGAAATATATATATACCAATTAAATAAGGCACTTGACATGCTTGTCTTTTTGTCTTGTTTTTTTTTTTTTTTTTTTTTTTTTTTTTTTTTTTTTTTTACGCAAGATAACAGGTCTTTCCACTTACTTGGATTTCCCTCGTGGATTTAAAGGTCAGAGAATACACTAGGCACCACAAGCAGGTATTTACCCTGGTTAACATTACTGAAAAACACGTGTGGTGATGTCAACTATGGCATCAGAATAACAAAGAAAAAACCAGATTGCATAACTAACAACCATTCACTACATGCATCTGTTCCAATTAGGCTTTGTGTGCATCCTACTGAAAGCCGGATGAGAAAACACTCATTCTTACTATGACTTTAAGAAAAGGTTTGGCTCCATTTTCTGCCAATATAACCTACTAAATAGTGATCACGAATCAGAAGTAACAACATACTTTAACTTTGATAAGATATTGAAACATTGTGCTAAACACTATTGAAACAGAATATTTTCAGAGGAAATAGAGTATATACTAAAAGCATTAAGAAGCAGGTGGATACCTGAGGGATCCTGGGACAAAGCATTTGGTAGGGAATCAAACAAGGCAGAATTTTTTTTGAGTGAGATTTCACAAGGGTAAGTGCAATGCCCAGTACTATTTACCATTTTCATCAGTAGTCTGGAAGCAAATGTTAAAACACTACTGATAATGTTTTCAGATAGACTGTTGGAAGCTGAAGAAGAATGTTCTCTACAGTTCCATTAAAGCAAGGAGCCCACTTGGTTTTTCCCCACAACACGATACCAAATAAAAATAAGGGATCCTTATTGGCAGCTAAGATTTTTGTACACTAATCCCATCAAATACAACATTTTTTAGTATCACATCAAGGATCAAGGAATGAAAATTAATATCTAGCATGGGGGAATCTTGACTTAGGAATGACAGTAAAGGTTGCTAAGGACAAACAGTAAATAAGTGCTATATGTTACACTGTGAGAACCTGGGTTAGGAGGATTTTGAAAACAAACTAGGAACAAGGAAAAACAGGAAAAAAAATAGTGCTATCTCTGAATATAGCAACAGTGAGAACTAAAATGGAATGTTGTGGAGGGGTGTGGCATCTACATTTCCAAAGCAATGCTGAAAAACTAGAGTGTACACAGCAAACCCAAGTGAAATTAGCAGAATGAGAGAGGTGCTTGAAACTGGAAGAAAAAAAGATGCATCTGTTTAAAGTCTCAACAGAAAAACAGATATATTTTTCATGGAGAGCAGTGAATATCCAAAAGAATATGCTTCCTATTAAAAAGCAGAAGAATTTGGACTCTAAGGTTGAAGCTCAACAAGTTCAAATTATAAAAGAAGTCTCTAACAACAAGAGTGATTAATCACGATGATTAGATTACAAAGAAGAATGTAGGTTCTCTGCATGTTACTGATCAAGAATGGAAGGTGTAAGTTTACCAGATGAAAGTTGTTGTTCCCAAACATCTGCAAAAATCTAACATTAAAACTGAGGAACTACTTAGGAAACAAAATTGTCAGGAGATTGACTTTCTGAGGCTGTCTTCTGAATTGCTTTTAACTGTTACATCAGAAGCACGAATTTCTATATTCAGTATTCAACCCCCTAGGCCACACCATGTTTCACAACACTATAGCAAAGAATGCTGAACTAGTAGGAAAATAAGCATCCAAGTCCTTCTAATCATGCTTTAAAGAATTACTGTCTTATTGTCATTGCTGTTCCAAGCATCTAAAGCCATCTTACTTCTATAGTCCCTCTCCCCCATCAAGTGAAGACGTCCAGGAATAAACACATGTTGCTTTGTAAATAATGGGTTTTGCCATCTAGTAGCATTTCCGAAATATTTTCTTTTCCTGTAAAGAGAAAATTCCATTTCAAAGGATTTCAAGTATTTCTGAAAGGAAGATACATTAAAATTGAATGTGGGTTTTTATTATTTATGTATTTTTCTCCCATTCTCTGTATCTTTCTATATTTCTACAGCTGAGAAGATCATTGTGATCAGTGTAGTGGGAAAATTTAAAAAGTGACTTGGATTAAGAATTTTCCTTGGATCAAGTGAGTAAACATTTCCCTGTACTAAGTGTGTTAGGCTTCCAGACAAAGACTGATTGGATTAGGAAAAAAAAATTTTGTACACTATATACCATAGCAAAGCAGAAGAAAATAGACCAATAATCTTCCAAGTACTACTTTTTTTCAGAGCTTCAGAAAATAGATAATGGAAGTGTCATCTTCAAAAAAAGCTTTTTCATTTTCTCTCCTGAAATACATCTGATACGTGATTGACAGTGTCAAGAGGGCCTATTCCACATTTCATCACTTAGACCATCACTCAGTACATCATGCTGGTTTGAATCAGTTTATCAGTACTCTAGAGTTTCTGACACTGAAAATAAGTTTCAAGAAGTGTTTATTACAAGCAGTTTATAATTGCAGAGAATCTCTCTGCTTCCAGAAGTGCAGAGTCAGAAGGATAGGAACAGTTAGTGTGCATATTACATCCCATGCAAATACAACCTAACAAAAGTAGGGAACTAGACCTCTTATTCCATTTCTTCTCGCTTCCTTATTTAAGAGTCAAGAAACAAATTCAGGAATAGGAGAGGAATACAACATGTACTGAATTTAACAGAACTTAATCTCAGCAGTGATTCCATAAACTACAATTATGCTTTTCTTTCATATAAGACATAATCATGGAATGCATCTGTTCAATTCAAAATATTTTGAAAGACTGAAAATTCTATATGTATATTTGTGATCATTTCAAATGCATTGTAAGATATTCTATAATTACAACCATACAGTGCATGACTGCAGTCTACGTTACTTAAGGCCTCATTCCTCCCAGGCATTTATTCATTTGACATGGAAGCAATCAAAAATTCACTCTAACAGAACAGTTTCATCTCTGAAGAGCTACAGACTTGTTTATATAAATATGACTTTAGGAACAGCAAATCTGCCTGCACATCCTGTAAAACTGCTATGACACACCATGTGATTGTTGTCAAATCACAACCACTATATATATTATAGGCTCAGTTTAATCCATTTCAGAATGAGGGATTTATACCTTCTCTTCTGCACAGTGGATCATTTCCACTGAACTTTACAGAGAAGAACAGCAAAGAATGACTCACAGCCTTGAAAAGAACCATGACCCTGTCTTGTGGAAAAAGCACATGCAATCAGTACAAGATCTGAGCTGACACCAAATGACAGAACGTGGCGTGGCTAAACATTAAGAATTTATATCAGCTATCTTTGCTTCAGTTTTTGTTTGCATAACAAGTGATACAGGACTGTCAATTGCTCTTTTCAACAGGTATGAAGAGTCTTGATGCGCTTTGCATTCCAGATTCAGAAGTTTTGCATCCCAAACAGCGGGCACTTGCTCCCATTAGAGCTGCTCATGCGGGCAGCAAGCCACAGACATCCATCATCTGGTTGGTACAGACCAGAGGCTCACACATGCCCTGCTGCATGACTGAATTCTTGCAAGCGGCACTGCTAGGTGCCTGCTCAGACCTCCCCAACTTGTGACCTATCATGCCTGAGGGGCTAATGAACTCCACATTGTCCGCTACTTGAATGAGTTTAAAAAGCCATGTTCCCAAGCCCCAAGTCACCTTTGAAGAACGGTTGCCCAGCTTCGGTGGGCTGAGGTGCCTGCAGGCCTCAGGTCATTTATGCACTAAGAGCTCTGTGTTTCCCCTGGGACAACCAGAGAGGAAATTTATTCTACTTACACACAGAGCTACCAAGCTTCATTACCTTGCACTTCACAAATCTCTTCTCCAGTTTACATTAGGAAACACTAATTATTTTTGAGCAATATAACCATGGTACAGGATGCAGCTGGGGCAGCAGGTGGGCTAACAATGGTATTGTGGGTGTTTCACAGAGTAATGATCTTACAAAATTGAAAACTCAAGCCCATGAGGACACTGCTTGCTCAATCACATTACCTCAAAGGGTTAAAGCTTGTTACAATAAGAGGAGCAAACTGACAGTTTTTTTGCTCAGTTTCAGGTGTGAGCTTTTTTTTTCTTTGTGGTTTGTTGGATTTGGGTTTTGTTTTTTTGTTGTTGTTGTTTTGGTTGGTTGTTGGTTGTTTGTTTTTTAAACAGACTGAGTTTTGTGTCCTTACCAACAAACCACTATTTAGTTCTTTCAGGAATTCCTAATACAGCGAAATCAGATATAAATATATAGTATTCGTTTTTGGTTTGCATTTTAATCTCCTGCTGTTTCACCAGTTTCACCTTTTTCTTTTCAAACAACTTGTGCTGTACAATAAAATTGTCCTGATCAATGCCTTACTACATATTTAAACACTCATCACAGATGCCATTGGATATAGCAAGCAAGCAGAAGCAAAAAAAAAAAGTTTAGATAAATCAGTTCCAATCTGTCAGACCATGTTCCTAATCAAAGGTGAAAAGTTAGTTATCACTCAGACAGAAAAGGATAGAAAAGGATAGGTCAGTAAGCAAACAAAATGGGATCATCATACCTGCTTCTGGCTGCAAGAACATTTTGATGACTTGCTTTTGGTTGCCTGAGATAATGAAAATATAGGAAAAATAATTCCATAGTCATTAATGTTAACCAAAAGTATTCCAAATCCCTTGGAAGTTTATGAGATTCAGAGCAAAGTGCTTTGTATACCTTCATTTAAGTAATATTTACAAGATCTGGCTGTTTATTCAGGTGACAAATTCTAACACCTAGCTGCTAATTTACACCATCAAACCCAGCTCTAGGGAAGTCTGAAATCCTTAACATCTGGAATGGTCTCCTAGACATCTACATTCCTGTTCCCCAGCACATATTTAACTACCTCAATCTGTACAATGCTCAGCTGCTTAGTGGTCATCTCAAATCCCAACAGGATGTTCAAATTCTCCACTGTCCTCCATCTGGCACCTGCTCTGGTGGATGTGGTCAAAATCTAGCTAAACTTTCAAAGGCTAAGTGAGAGCTATTTTAATAAAAGCCTGAATTTAGAAAAGATGATAGAAGTAGCTTTTTTGGGAACTGAGATTTAAATGCCCATAGCAGAGCAGGAATATGAAGCTAGGTCTCCCACTTCCCAAGAAGCAGCTTATCCTCTGGTGATTGCCTTGCAGTCTGAGCTCCATTTTTTGAGCCATTTCACTTGGCTGTGATAACCGAATATACACCAAGCTAAATAAAGCACAAGAACAGCTCTCCAAATGAAAGTTTAAACAATCCATAGGAGACCGAAGACAAAATCTTTCATCTGACTTCTTAGAGCTTCACGCTTAGAATATTTCCCTGAGAAATTGATTCTAGCCATTCCTCTAGTTTGATGATCTGCACACGGTGTGAAGAAGTCATCACCTCATACTCCCACACAGAAAAATAGTTCTGTTTAAATACAAAGTCACGAGTCTCTGAGGAGGTAGACATCTAACACTGAGCTGGAGGAAGGAGTTTGAGGTAGTGTTTAAATTACAGCATTCTTTTTGTCACACCATTTCTGCTAGATTTTGTTTTGTCGTTTCTATTAAATTTAAGCATCTCCATCTTAAATGCGCTGGACTCCATCAAATACAATTAAAACCTCTGTGCCCCCATAATTTGAGATAATCAATTCTAGAGGATAAAAAGGCTTCTGAAGATGCAACTTGAGCAATACTGTCCTGCTTTTTTCTATCCACTCCATAGTTGCTTTGCTGCCATAGGAAAAATGTAGGCCAAGATAACCACCAGAAATTAAACAACTATTTGAAATTTTTAGTATTTATCCTCTTCTAACCCGGCATATCATCACCAAATCCAGCAACCTAACATCCCCCACCACCCTGATCCTAACAGTCACTGTAAATCTTTCCATCATCAGAAGCACATACTGAAGTTGGCATTAATAAAAGTTAAAGAAAAAAAAATGATTAAGCAAAGGCATTTCAGTATGGCACGAAGAAAATACCATGAAATTTTGCACATTTTACTACTCCCTTCTACAAACACATACATAACATTACAGTCTTTCAAAAACCTTCCTAATGGTACTGTATGTACCTGAATTGTGAGTGCCTTCCCTACACACATCAGCAAGCCTCTCCAAACGGAAGCAGTACCTTCTTTGGCCTTTACTCAGAGCCTGTAAGAAGAGTCTGTCTCGTAACCTTTGCTCTTTTCTCTTAATCAGAAATTTTTGATCAGTTAGTCATTTATTCTGTAGGAGTACTATAACTATACCTGCCTGATGGGGAATAACTTGTTTTAAAATCATTGGCTATTTGTTTACAAGAGGAATATCCAGTATAGTCTGTCTGCTAATATTTTCCCTGGTGTTTTTGCTGCTTTATTTTTTATTATTATAATTTTGATGTATGCTGCTTTTTGTAAAGTCCTTTATAAATACCAGCAAAAATGCAATAGCCAAAAGGCTCAACAGAAGTAATGTACAGTCCAGATGGTCTTCAGTGAAAGGAAGAGGTATTTCCTTCTGAATAGAATTATAGTGGCTACATAAACACAAACAAGGGGGGGGGGGGGTGGGGGGGGGGAATGCTATTTTAAAATACTAGGCCAGTTACTCAAACAGTGAAGTTTTTAGGTGTCTCAAAGCATAATAACATTGCTCCTTTACCTCTAAAAATAAGAAACTGCAACAACTATCTAGTTTGACACCTCTCTGAATTGTTTTGCAGTTTCAGCTTCAATAAAGTACAGCAGAAAACACACCGATGAAATGTGAACTGCTGTGCTTTGAGAGCAAGTATCTGCAAGATAGTCTGTATGGGTTCAAGCACAGTGGAAGCAAAGTTGACATTCATTTGTGGAAAATCTGTGCAGGAAATGGTAATAGCAGGCAACCTGGAAATGGGGCCAGACATTGTTCAGAAAACTCCCTTCTGATAAGGTTAAATTACTCAGCTGTCGGCTGTCTCAAGCTGCAGATAAAGAACCATGGGAGTCACTGCTTGGGAGAGATTTGGATTTCGTAGGGAGAAGGAAAAGAGATCACAATCACACAGAAGAGCAGCTTGAACTACTCTATCCCTCACTAAGTCAGGGCCAGGCTGCCTGCATTCAGAAGTCTGCAGAGAGCAGGAAGGAAACAGCTGGAAGTTAGGATGTAGAGAGCTGTCCTGCAAGTAGAAGTCTCCGAAGTAATAACACATGCTGTTGGTCCTCAGCACTGTAATTCATCTGTGAAGGCCAGGTAGGAATTTTTGTGTTCCTCATATTCCTGGCTTTCAGAATGCTCTTTATATATTTATACGGTGGTTCTGAATTGAAGGGGAAAAAAGAAGAAACCAACAAAAAAAAACAGGCTAAGCATGATGTCACAGCATGGCAGAAAGAAACATTCTCTGCAGTGGATCTTGCTCTTGAATAACAACAGATTTGTGCAAGTGATAAGAACGCAAGGGTTATATGGCAAAGAAAGGAAAAGTCATATACAGAAACAGTTTGCAAGCAATAATTTCATGTTTGTACACATAACGGGTTAGGAGATGCCAATTTTTTTCTTTCCAAATCTGTTTGTTTATATTACCGTGAAACTAACAGTTTTGACAAAACTTTTCATTGCATGCATTCAAAAACACAGAAAACCAGCATCAAACTGGTCTATGCTTGCAGTAAAGCTTTGAGGAGAAAACATTTCAGACAGTACGCAGCTGGTGAACGTTGCTCACACAAACACGATTTAACCTCTTAGAAGTCTTAGCTTTCTTTCTTTGAAATGAGCTCCTGTCACGCAAGAGATGATCAATTGCCATTGTAGCATATGGTCAACACACCGGAGAGGACAAAAAAATAAACCCTCAAACTAACAACATTTTGCTTCACTCAAGCATGAAGGGGTCATTCTCTGATAAAATTCTCTTCATAACTTTATATTAAATATTCAAGCAATTTACAGCTATCAGTCAAACATGAAACCAAGAAAAACTCTGTATACATGCAACTTCAATTTGAGGCAATAATGAGGATGGCTTCTTTAATGAATAGTTACAAAACAATCAAGATTGACTAATGACCTGATTTGGGTTTTTTGGCAGAAAACCTCTGTTGGGCACACTGGAACTAAAATATTGCATTGTCATGTTAATTAGATAAATAACAGGTGGTAGGCAAAGAAATTCTCTGCTAATTTTAACACTATAAGGAACAGACAGATCCCCCTCATGGATTCTCTTTAGCACGGCATAGTTCTTGGAAGTGAGACAATTTCTGAAAGCGTGTTTAGGCAAATTTTGGATTGTTTTTGTTTCGATAACTAACACATCTGTAAGACTTTTCCCACTGCACTTAATTAGTGCTGACTAATTAAGTAAAAAATAAAGTATGCATTAGTATCCCTAAGTAATTATACTCGTAATTTATTTACACAATTAATATTTTGTAACTCACAGAAATCTGAAAAATCTGTGAGAATCTTTACTTAACAACTAATTTGAATCTATGGGAACACTAAAATAAAGTACAGAAATAATATAACTGAAGTTCATTACAATAAATACAAGTTAGATCAGAAAGCAGCCACCCCTAATAAGGATAAGTAACATTAGAAGATGAATTCAAGTCTAATAAGCACATGACTTTGTAGGTTTCAAGTGACAGTGCATACACAATTGCCTATTTTTAATGTCTTGAGCATATATGGGAAGGCCAAGTCTGTAAAAGCTTTTCTTTCTAGAACTGAGACTTAATCATGAACTTGTAGCATTATTTTTAATAATTTATATTTTATATGTGGTGAAAAGTATGTGCTTTATACAAAACTAAATGGTCAAAGTGAAAAGATCCCTTACATGCTTAAAGCCTAGTTATTTTTCCCATTGAGGAATATAATATAATAAGAATATACATATAATAAGAAACCTTATTAAAATTAAAAAATAGAGACCTGCAAATAAATTCACTGCTACAGAAGTGAGCAATATAGTATAAGGGCAGAGAGAAAAATGTATTCAGATTACAGAAAACCTATACAAAAAAATTATAAGACTTTTAAAACTTTTTTTTTTTTTTACAAAAAAAGTGATGTGTAAAACTGTCCATTTACATGTATGCTGTTAGCCTTGTTTGTGCAATAACACAACTCAGCCTGCAGCCTGTTGCACAAATAGAACAGTCTGAAAGGGCATGTGCAGAAATGAAGCTGGCAGCTCAACTGAGAAACAGCACTAAATCAATTGTATATCCCTATCCCCTACACAACTAAATTTATAGAACAGCAGCCCTAATGTTAATGGTACTAGGACATGAAATTCAGCTATTAGAATAATGACTAAGTATTTGCATCAAGTCTTCAATGTGAAGTCTTTTTCTCATCAAATCTAAAACTATAGACTTTTTTTTAAGAAACTGATATTAGTGTAATTCTACAAGCTGCTATTTGTGACAATAATTTAAAAATCCATGAGAATAATAAATCGCCAAGTTTTGATTGCAAGGAATTGCCTGGAAGGTGTGACTTCTGAAAAGGGAAAGGAGGCTTTTTTGCAATACTGGCATTGGTGCTCCGTCTACAGAAGGTTCATAGGACATCAGCACATAACGTACTTGTCTAACATTTAATGTAACTGAATGTTGAAAATTGGTTGGAGGTGAAGAATGAAATACACCACAGGAACTACTGTGGCTGTATTTATGTGGAAGATGGATAGACAAATAATTTTGAATGCGTTACATACTTGAAAAAGGGGGAAAAATCTTAGGGAATTGAACTATCTGTCAAGAAGTGCACAGACTTGAATGGTGGTTTGTGATATGGGAAATCTTGAACTTTTTGTGAACTTGTAGATCACTTTTTCCTCTTAGCTCTACACACAACTGCAAAGAGATCATCAGTACAAAGGAAACACTCCATACTAAATTTCAAGGAGCAATGCATGGCAAACTGCAGCTAACCATTAAATCTCACCCACAATACAATAGTGCCTGAACAACCACGGAAGCAAAAAGTGCTCCCATGGCTTACTGATAAGCCTCCTGCCAACAGTAAGCTCTTTCTTTAAACCATGTTTTTTAAGTATTGTTTTCAAATACTTTTAAAGATGATGAAGTATCTTAAAGAATTTCTCATGCATTCTTGTTTATCTGTTTTAAAACTAGAAAAGCCTGCTTTTTCAAAGAAAAAAAGCTACTTGATGCATTTGCCCATCTGGAAAATTTCAAGTCAAAATAGATAATTTTCATTAATACACAGATATACTGCATATAAGCGATTTTATACCTTTATATGACCATCCAGGCCAAGTAAACAAGTCTTGTACAGGTCATCCTTGAAACTTGTCTTGTAGATATATTGTATTTTTACTTCAACAGTCACAATTTGCATACCTGTAAAAGTTTCAACATCCTAAGAATGTTGCTGTGACCCGACTATTCCTGCTCTGCACAGCCACAAAATAGCTACTGGATGAAGTTAAATAAATAGGCTTTGCAGGAAATCTTGCAAAACTTCAGGCTGAATGTAAAAGAAAAAAAAAAAGACTTCAGAGTGGAAGAAAAGGAATAAACTCAAAACAGACATCATAAGCCCCTTTGAGGTTGATCCTTAGACCCAATTAGGTTAATAGAGGCAGACTGATCTGCTCCACTTGCAGAACTGGTTCACGTTTGTCTTCAGAGATGCAAGAGAAACAAACTGAACCTTGTTCCTAGCTGAACATAGTTCTTAATCATACCTTGTTCCTCCTATAACTCACTGTCACTAGAATGCTTTCCGGAACTTCTCCTGGCACAGTGGGATAATTACACTAATCTCATTTCCCAGTCTTACTGGTGGTGATCTTTTAAGTCTTCCAACCTTATCAGAATATTCAGATACACTTGGTTCTCTATTCTGCCTCACAGCTGTGGCTGCAAATTCAAGCCTGTACTTACCACAGTTTTCTGTGGTTTCTCAGCACTTGACTCTTTTGGTGAGTCAGAGACCACTGCCCTGGGTGGAATCCAGCCTCCAATTTGAACACTATGGGATTTCAGCATAGCTTAAGCACAGAAAAAGCACCATGGGATTGCCATCATTGTGCACATAGCTATCAAACATGACTAGAAATACGTGTACATTGTCAGCATGTTCACCACTTTGGCTTCTACGCTAGTTTAAGTAGTACATAGATACCACTGACTGAAATGCTAGTCTACACCAATGCCCTTACAAATGCTAATATGAATAGAGCTGAGCAGTGAGGGAAAGAACAAAATAAAAGCTCAAGATAAAGAACACTTCTTTCCCTCAAAATAGAAAAAATAGGTTACCTTACAAGTTAATTTTGGCTTTTACATCGCTGTTACCCAAAAATACCAACACAAACTTTTCTTACTGAAGTTATTACTTCATCACGCTCCAAGAACAAGCAAAGGACAAGAACAAGCCATGGGGCAGGTGCCCACATGCACCGTGCTGACAGATTTATGGCTGAGAATTTTGGAGGAATAAAGGGATGGAGGAAAAATCAGAAGGCATTAACTATTGCAGCAAGGAAAGTAACTGGCAGGTGGGTATGTTAATACTTAAATCATAATATGAAGCAAAACTTGCTTTTCTTATCATCTCATTTTGCTGTTGAAATTAGAGCCTGAAGTTTTCCACTCTTGCCTTACAAACATTCAAGAGAGAATTGAAGCTGGGAAAAAAAGTCATAAGCTTTCTGATTTTTTGTGGCTGCTGCTATTAGCCCCACTTGCAACAAACAACTGGTGCAAGAAAAGAAGAATGTACAGAGACATACATCATATATGCATTCAGTACGTGCATTTTCTGACGTCAACACCAGCACTGATGACATTTCAGAAGGACTCTAGGTATTAAGGCCACTATCATCTATTCCACTATTCAAATCAGGAATTTTTCAAATCTTCTCAGTACTGCAGATCTAAATAACCATCAAATGCTGAAAGGATTTGACAGAACCATTCAAACTGTGGTTCTTGAGCACTGTTTTAAATAAAAAAATTCTTAGGGATTAATCTTTGTATAAATCATTAGACAATATAGGACACTTCAAAAGAGAATCCTGAAAAGCCTCTTTCCTTTTCTGACACTGCCTTTGCACAGAATAACATATTGGCCAAGCTCTGGTGTGACTGCTCCCTCAGATCCACCAGGATCATTTCTGGCTATGGCGAAGTCCCTGTCCTGCCAGGTCGGTCATTCCTGACATCCATTTATCATTTCTCTTCCTTTCCTGTGGTCAAAACTGGTTACAGCAATCTCTGAGAAAAGAGTCAAAGCCTACAAACTTAGGTAAATAAAGAGTCAGCACTTCCTCCGTGCTGGAATGCAGTAACATAAAGGGGGAAGATTTCTGCTCTGCTTCCAGACTGAATAATGAAGTACTGTTACACTGCTTTTCACCTAACTCTGCTCCAGTCCAAACAAGACACAGCCACAGGAGGGAGTGTGTCAGCAGCAGCAAGATCCCTTCAAGAGAAAAATGTCTAGGGGCAAGCTGCTGCAGGAGCTACAAAGGGAAATGACAACAAGTCAGACCAGCTTCTGGAGCAATAAAACAACCCGGGCTGGGCTGCAGCTGAGCAGGATAGAGAAAACTGCAATGCCCTTTAGCTCAATGAGGAGAGGGGGAGGAGGAGAGGCAATACTTGTAGCAGTGGGGAAACAGCAATCCACAGAAAAGCTGAAGCAGCTGCTTGGCAGTAAACAGGCACCAGCAGAAAGTACTCCTTATGAACGTACGGACAAAGTTATTTCTATTGTAGCATCCTTCCAATTCACTTTCTACCTTAATTAGAATTAATTTTTAAGGTCCTAAGGGAAATCCACCACCTTCCAAACTGCTGTTCCTGCAGTAATAAGGATTAAATCAATCCTTTCTTCCTTCAGCTCCCCACAGGGAGCAAACATATGGCTTTTGAGCGTTTGACCCATTTTCCATCTGCCAGTGGCCAAACTGCAGGTGGTGAAATGAAGCATTGTCACCTTCCATGAGATGACAGAAAGAGGCTCTCTTAAACTACGATGACCCACCTCATCAAACAAAGATTCTTAAATAAGGAAAACTTTTTAGTATACCAGAACTTATGTAGCACCTGTTTACACATATGTGCATACATTAGAGTTTCATATAAATCTTCATTTAGCTTGTGTTATGATAATCTTGTTCTCTGCAAGTGAAAATGTATCTTTCCAATAAAACAAAAATGTAGGTTCTTCTACATCAAATTTTCACCTAAAGATAATGGTCACAATTTAAGAATCCCTTTTGTCATTACTTTAGTTGCTTGTAAGCACCAGGTCAGTCACAAACAAGGTAGAGACTGCAACCACCCATGCTATGCAGCAGGATACAGCAATGGGCCTCTCAAGTTCATGAGTCTGATTACTCCAAAAGCAACCGCATCCCCCTAGTAATAAGTCCAGTTGACAAATATATTGCCTCATATGAAGTATCCCACTAACGTGGCATTACTGCATTAGTTGCCTGAGCTCTACATGTTATCTAGCGCAGTTCTATCAAGTACATGTGGTGAACCTCAGGGTTTCTATGTTACTTTTCATTATAGAAACGCCAGCACCAGACTCATCCTGGGACCCTTACAGATATACATTCCAGTTTTTAGGAACAGTGGTGCATTATTCCAACTTGTACATATCTTGATACTCACTGAAGTACATCTTTTAAAATGTGCCAAAATACAGAGCATATTTTTAGCCCAAGACAAGTTTTCCAAGCTCTTACCAGATGCAGCTTGAATACGACCCTATCTGGAGTTGTCAGAATGGCAGTTTAGCAGGAAGCTGAAGGTCTGTACAATTCAGGAACAAACTATTAAAGGACCCTCCCTACTGATCCAGTTCTCCAGCTTTCCTAAAGGATTTCACTTTAAGTCCTCCATAAAAAGTAATGCAATGAAATCAGCATTAATGCTATTGACAGTAATGGAAGCTCTCAGGTGCTAGATGAGTTATAGATTTAAACTGCTAATTCAATTATCAGTACTTTTAATTCCAGACTGCATTTTTTTTCATTCCAGTCTAAATTCATTCACTAAGCAGCACCAATTACCTTTTTAATTCATTAAACCAAGAGAGCTTTGAATGAAAGATATGGGAGTGAATACAAAAATAAAGCTTTAAGTTAAATTCCAATCTCAATTCCAAAATTATATCTGTTACGTAGATTTTAACAGAATTAAATTTTGCTGAATAACTGTGTCTCATCTAAGACTCAAGAGAGCATAACATTAGGAGAAATCCTTCTTACACCCAGTAGCCAGCTCACTATGGTAAAAAGCTGACTTAAGAAACTAAGGATAGCAGTGAAACTGAGAACATAGCAGCAGACACCAGAAGAGATACTGTGCCTTATGATATTTAACTTTTGATTTGGGTCAGGTCAAAAATGCCACAAGAAAGAAGTCCCATATTACTTCACAATTTCCAAATGCAGAAAGTTGTTAAAAGAGAGTAAAGTAGGACAAAGCTTCCTGAAAAATCACATCCCAGATTGTTTAGAGGCTCGAATGAACACTTAGGCTAATCCATATATCATTCACAGGATTTCTTTTTTTCAGACCTTCGAGAAGATGACCAGTTTCAGAAGACCAACTATCTTGAAAAGACCAATATCTTTTTTGTTGGTGGTGGTGGTATACATAAAAGTTACAGACTTCAAATCTATTGATTTTACCTGCGCTTCGATTTGTCACTTTGTTTTTAATTCTGTCCTTGTCTTTTTCTTTAGGAAACTGTCAGTAAAAGAGTCTGAAACAGGTAACAGCTTTATCATTATTTTTATTTATACAAGTACTACATTTGTTTTTATGTTTGGAAATGTTCTATTATGAAAAATTCGTATTCCCAGAACTATAGATGATTTGGAATTAATGCAGGGAGAGAGATTTTTTTCATCTTTTTGAAAAGCCTAGGAGATGTTTGTAGGAGGAGTTATAGATGCGTGGCAAGCGCTATACAGTTTTTCTTACTTCAAGTCACTGTTAACATCTCAATCTATTGACCCCAATATAAATTTTTAGTCTCATCGCTAATCAGAAATTCGTCTCATGAAGGTCAGCAATAACACACAAACCACACATTTTTCTCCCATATTTTTTAAAGTTTCATTTATCAACTTCTAATTGCAAGTCAGTGTACTAGGAAACAAGATAAAAAAAAACTTAATGATGTGTTAGATTTGTACCAACATTTCTCTGAATAAAGTAGATTTTTTTTTTTTATGTGAGGTATACAAGATATCTTTAAGAATCAGTTTCTGAAAGGTGGTAAAATTTTGAAACAAGAAAATCTCTACAGAGAAATAAACCATTCAACTTATTTCCCCATTTTCCTACTACTTTGACCAGCTATTATTATAATGCTTTACAGCACAGGCATTACTAGGGATTTCATATTTATGTAAACGTATGGTAAAAAAAAAAAAAAAAAAAAGAGTTCAGAATAAACTCATAAAGGCATGAAATTCAATGAAAGTTTTAGTTTTAAATGTCGTAAGATACAAAGAATCACGAATCACTCCCACCACATATTTCTGATGGGAAAAAAAGTGAATTATATAAAATGCAGTGAGATGATTTAGGTATGACACATATCTATTAATGAACCAGTTGCAATAAGCTTTGTCATAAAAAAAATAACAGATTTTTTTCAGTTTCTGAATAAAAATTCTGATCCTTACCTTTAGTAAGGATCTCTTTAAGTTTCATCATATCTAAATTAGAAATTTCCTAGGTCTCACTATAGTCCTTAGATAGTCCTATAAGTTACACTTCTGCTACGTACTTC
The DNA here is from genome assembly GCF_016699485.2 of Gallus gallus. Classification (NCBI taxonomy): domain Eukaryota; kingdom Metazoa; phylum Chordata; class Aves; order Galliformes; family Phasianidae; genus Gallus; species Gallus gallus. The sequence goes on along the minus strand of NC_052536.1, from coordinate 34,289,649 downwards.
GGGTACTATGCCAGTACATATCTTCTTTGATATCTTTCAACCATGAACAGATTTCAAGCTATTGAAAAAAATGTATTTTTTCTGTAGAAAAGAAAAGCACTTGACTGTTACGCTTGCTTATGAAATTTACTGAAAGATGCATGCCTAACCTATATGGTCTTCACAAAATAAAGTATACAAAATTGTGAATCCCAGTTTCCCACACACAAAATGTCTTTTATATTACAATTTGAATTTCCATCTTTAATAACCGCTTTAAAGAGCTACTTTTATTATGATTAGCTTTATTAACTATATTGCTATGTTTGGGTTTTTATTAGATCACTATAGTGAATGATGATCTACTTCATAATTCAGGAAAACAAATGCCTAATAAAGGATACAAAGTCAGCATTGATTAAATTGGGCCCCATGCCAGAAGGAAGTTACTATTATTTTCAGAAATCAACACAACAATTTGTATTAGTAGTTTGTGGTTTTGCAGATGCAAACAGCCTATTCTTTACATTAAGTTTTTCACTTACTGTTAAGCCAGGTAAAATATTTATTTTTTCAGTTCACAGAACATATCTTTAAGAAACATTTTTATACGTGGAATGATGCTTGGTTATACGTGATGATTTCCATATTTATCCACCTAAATTTTGTTTTATTAATCTATGGCAAAGCATTCAGACAGACAAAACTAACACTGGAGAAAATACATGCAGTAATAGATTCATTATTTAATTGACAAACACCCTCATAACATTCAGCAAAGAGTCTGTCATTGTCAAAGAATATGTGTAACATCTTGGATTACCAAACACCTGTCTAAACAAATAAAGTGAAGAGCAGAGGACAGGGTTCCAAATGCAACCTGATTTTCAGCACTACTTGAATGCGTGTGCCTTATTTTAAAAATCACTCCTTTGTCTTAACTACTGACAAGTAGAAAGGTTGCTAAATTGTCTTATTTTTGATATTTCAGATAACAGAAAGTTGGCTTTTTCTGAATCTCAAGTCAATAACATCAGCATTTTAGCACTGAGTAGTTTATATCATAAAGACTACTGGGGATATTTCAGAGAGGAAGACCCTCAGTTAACATCTGTCTACATTCTCAACGTTTTCTTTTCACTCAGAAAAATAGGTTTATTTTATGGTTTCAGTATCATTCAGGTTTCATTACTGTTTGCTGTTAATCTTTATAGCACAGATGGATGGAATATCTTTCTGGGTGTCAATGATATAATTGTCAGTTTATTCCTAACCACAGATGACTCCAACAAATTGTTTTCCTAATGAATTAATTCACAGGTCTCCAAAAATCAATGAACTGTGGTGGAAGCACAATGGGTGGGTTTTTTTTTGTTGTTGTTGTTGTTTTTTGTTTGTTTGTTTTTTAAACCTATAGCTATGTATTAAGGACTTACTATTGATTGTAAACTTACTGCTGTGAGGGTATGTATACAGGCCTAAAAAGCTTTGTAATAGGATATGCAGCATTTCACTGCTAAATCATTCCTCCGCATCTGGTCTAGCTTAGCACTGACCTAAAATCATTACCGTATGAAATATCCTTTCTAAGTTATGCAAAACAAACCTACTTAGTCCAGTTTTTAAACTGAGGAAATATCCACATCACAAAAGAGCCATTAAAACATCCTGCAGAGCCTCCAAGGATTTAAGAAATGAGCTTGCTTAGCTAAAGTAAAATTTATTATTATGCTCTTAAACCACTTCTAATTCATTTGCTGCATGCTCTAACTGTACTGGATAATGCCATTAGATATATTTTGTTGCATGCTGCACTTTAAACATCTTATATTTGTTCCCAGTATGACTAGAAATAGTGCACCATACCCATTAGATGGCCTCAGAGGAATTTGCAGTGTTCACGTTATTTTGACAGGAGCTGAATAGAAGTTGGAGCCCATGGAGCCTTTAAGCAGCATTTAACTTGTGGCCAGGCTATGTAAGCTGTTACCTCATTCTCCCTCAACTTGTTAAAGGCCACTCACAGAACCCTTGATACTAGCAAAGATCACTAAGATTATTTAGTCCAGCTGTCCATCTACCACCACCATTTCCCATTACCATCACCCCTCAATGCCCCATTTCTACCAATTTCCCTCTCTTAAACTTCAGCTAGCTGTTACCAAACCCTCTGTTACTGCCATTTCCTCTCTCTGTTACCTTCACCAGCTGGGCTACTCTCAGCTACCTCCCTGCACTTCCCTGACAGGGGTGCAGGGTGCCCCTAAATCACAAGAACACCCTGTGTACAGTGTTTGCCTCTTCAAACCTCCCCTCTCCAAGCATAATAAAGGGATTTTAAAGGGAGGCAGTGTTACACAGCAGACTTTTCTTCAATGCAGAGCCAGGAAAGAACTTCTCAGAGAGGAAGCATTCCATACCCTAACTCCTACATTAATAGAGGGAGTGTGAAGGTATCATCCACTGTCACATCTAGAAAGTATGTCAGAAGCCCCTTCTTCCCATTCACTGAAGCAATTAGCTTCTGCACTTGGAGGAAAGGGCACACTTGAGACAGGGTCCTATTTCTTTGTACGTACAATGTCATTTTCTCACAAATTATTTGAAACATGACAATTCAGATAGACTCCACAAAGCTGAAGTTCTCTACATCTCTGAAAGAGAGAAAGTTCCCTTGCAGTCAGATTACGTTTGCAACAAGTTTCAGAAACAAGCTTTTTTTAAAAAAAAAAAAGTAAGAATCTGATCTGTTAATAACTGATGGAGTGACAAGTTAGTTGTGCTTTTTTAATGTCATACAGGAGGTCAATCACAAATCTGGAATATCCTCTCAAATACCTGTCAGCACATTACACTCCCTTGCAGACCTGCACACAGACACACACAGTACATGTTTTGTGGCAGGGAGGAGATAGTCTGGACTTCTGCATGCATCTTTGCATGACTTCATCTGCTAACTGTCTCTTTCCAACATCAAGAATAACAATAACTATGGAAATATAGCACCAATACCAAAACAGACCACACTACTCTGGTCAGTTTGTTTTCTTTTAGGATCTACAACAGCAACTAGTATTTAGAGGACACTGCTGGTTTGTCTCAAGTGGCGTTGAACAACATTAGCAGCCAAATCTGCTTTGTTGCTGTTGTCTGTGCTTTGTTATTAAACACGACTTCATTCTCTGAGGCTGTCACATATTACACCTGTAAATTCATAGTTTAGGTTTGTCACGCTTAACTCAAAGAAATCACTAACAACTGATGTGACACTTGATTTCCAGTACAAGAAATTTTCATGCTGCAGTTTGGTATTGGGAAGTGATAGCAAAATATCAAAAAGCATGGGCCTTCTATGAAAGTCAATGAATGTTTGAATCTTACTTTCAAGTCACAGGAATTTTGCTTTTTAAAATAAAGCCACACATCCATAAGTCTCTTGACACCTCCCTCAGAATTCCGGTATCTTTAGACTTTAAAGCTTGTTACAGCATTTTGGCAAAAAATGTGTGTTGCCAACTTGAAAAATGAATTTTAAATCCAGATGTCATACTAGTGCTCAGTGAAAAGGGAATGAGGACGAAGGTAGCTTGAAGATCATCTTTGTGCTGATGTTTCTGAGTTGTACAGAACCAGTTTAGAAGCAGACATGCTCACCATGGGTAATAACTAAACCAAACATCACCAAGCAGTTGTGCACCTTCAGCTGCTATGCTGCTGACTCCGCTCCTTCCAGACTCAGCACAGCATTATTAAGGGAGCTTGTAGTCTTCCTCCTCATCAGAGCAGAACAAATCATCACATTGCAAAGCCCAGGGATCATTAAGGTACTCTTACAACTTTTCATCTCTCTCCCTCTTATTTAAAAAGAAAACAAACAAAACACACTTCTTTCTTAGAAGCTTACATTTTACTTGTATACTTCTCTTAAAAAAAAAAACAAAAACCTTTCCCTGCTGTGTTTCAATATGTTTTAGATTTGCTTCTTGGAGACAAAAAGCTAACATCTCTGGCACATGCAGTTGGTGAGCTATTTGGGTGAATGGAAGAGTTATTGAAGTATTGCCCATTTCAATCCATTTGAATCTAACTTCGATTCAGTGGCATTTCAAAGGTGCATTTCAGAAAAGATTATTAAAATGCTGCAAAAAAAAAAAATGCAGCAAAAGGCAGGTGAAGTATAACCAAGTTTGAAATTTCTTGATTACAGATAATGCAAACATTCATAGATGTTTATATCGCTGAGTATTTGATTTCTATGTGAAGATCTTTTAGAATTACTTACTCAAATTTCCTTCTGAAAATTGTTTCAATTTCTACTGCATGTTCTACATTCTATTTAATTACTCATGCTCATGTGTTTATTGAACACAATTGCATCTCCTTCCAATCAAATAATATAAATTCATTTACTAAGTTAGTTATAAAATAACTATGTAAACAAGCATTTAATATCTGTCTAAACATACAATGACAAAAAGAAAAAAAATATTTATGTTTAGCTTTTTATTACCAGTACATTTCTGCATTAAATTTAAATTATATCTATAAAGATGCCCAATTTTGGTTCTAAGAAAAAGGTTGAGTTTTGCCTGTGTTGCAGTTCGTAGCTATGAACCACCAGAATGATGAGGAAGGCTTAAATAGAGTCCCGTAACTCAGATGATGTTTTCCCTCACTTTCAGGAAATCTCTTAGAGGGATTTAATCTACCAAAATGATTATTCTCTGGGCCCTCCACAGGGAGGAGTGGAATCCCAGACTTCCTTCCACTAGATTGTTAGGATATGTTTTTTTGCGAATGCAACAATACTCAAGCACCTAATACTAGTCAGCCCAAGACAGGCTAATTGTAACCCCTGAGGCCTTTTCCAGTCTAAGGAAATACTGTTTAAAAAAAGAAATTAAGAACCCTGCCACACGAGCATATTCCCTGACTCCAAATGCTATCAAGTTTCACTTTCAGAATTTATAATTTGCAGATTGGATATGGAAGAGGGAAACACCCCTTTGCAGATTCCAGGTTTGCAGTGGTTGTCCACGAACTCTGCCTTAAGTGTGGTTTCTCACATATCAATGAAAACACTAAGCATATCAAAAAATGTTTCTCAAGACTTCATTTTATCTTTACACACATGATCAGAATTTCACTGCCCAGAACCTGAACTTGTTTGGGATTAGTTAAAGCCATGAGAAATTGGTTTGTATAAATGCTACCAAGAAGAAAAAAATCATTCTCTTGCTTTACTTACATGTTACACGCATGTCCTTAGTGTTTGATATTTTTTATTTTGTTATACAACTCAAAAGATGAAAATAGAAATCAAAGCTACATGCAAGTACACATGTAAAGAAGTCCAAACCGTGAAATCAATACAGCTTAACTGTGAGACCTACTTCAACTCTTAACACTCTTAAGGTGCCATTCTTGCCATACTCCCTGACAGACTGGCATATAGATTGAAAGCTAACATCCTTAGCTCACTTGACAGTTACAGCTATTCCAGTTTCTATAAATGTGTACTTATTAGACTGGAAAATAAAGTCATCTCCAGAAGCCAGGGATCAACCTAATTCAGAACAGATGTTAGCACTGTGTATCTTACAGCTCAGGTTAATGCATATCCATCAGTCATTAGCTATTTTGGGCTGTTTGCTCTCTGACCAAAAATAACCTAGGATGTCATTAAGATCAGCAATAGGTGTTTCAATGAGTCAGCAATCACCAAGAAAACAGCTTTTTGTGCAATACTTCTGTTAAGCCCTGACTAGGGAAAGGAGTCCTTCAAGATCACAGAAAAGCCTCGTGGGTTTCCTTTCTTTTCCAAAAAGAAATAAGTGTATTTATGGCAGAATGATATGCATTTATGTCCTTGAGCTATACAGACTAGGTGCTTCTACCTTTCTGCCAGTACTGACTCAGCCTGTGGAGATCTCTGTCCATAATTTAATTATGGAATTAAGCTCTTATTTTCAATTAACCAGGCTTAGCAGTTTGTCACATGCTACTTACACCTCCAAGTTTTTGTATTGTCAAAAACACCCAGTTTTCCAGACATTTGATAGCAGGTCTAAGTCTTCTACTGTCTAATCCTTTATTTCAGGAGAAAAAAAATTCCCAGTTCTAGATTGCTTACTTTAGATTTTCAGATTTTACCTTCAGCACCCTTATCTACCTGCTCTTTGCCAGTGTTCACTTGTGCCATTCTGGCTGCTCTATTCTGCCTGAACACGTGCACACACGGACACACACAGTTAAACTGATCATAGTGTCACCTAGCATGCATACAGTGTAATATCACTTCCTGGACCAGCTGTTACTGTAAATCGTATTACAGCAAAATTTAAAAAAAAAGTCATCATACCAGTTTCAATACATGTTCATGAAAAATGTGGAATGGACAGCAGCTGAGATCTTACTTTACCCAAACATTAATCTAGTAAGTGTTCAGTGTAACTCACCACTCATGCCCTCAACATGCTGACAAACATCTTTCTCCACATGGCCCAAGGATACGAGGGAAAAACGGGGAGTTGAGGGGGATTTATCCCATTTGACTTCAATTACTTTAGAAGTTACAGAAGAAAACGTTACAGTTGGAATCAGCAAATGAAACTAGAGTTCCAATCTGATTCAAAATAGCACTATGAAATCAAGAAAAGTCGATTACTGCATAATTCACAGAAAGCCAAAGTATAACCCTTTAAGTTTATTAAAAAGTTACTTAATAAGGCATTACACTGCAAACAGGTGCTCAGCACTCAGGGGTTAAAACTGTTTCCTTCTCAAAGAACAGTCAGCATTGTGGCCAATGTAGTGCCTGGTTTTACACTGTGCACGCGGCATATTGACTCTACCTTTTCCAGATGCAAGAAAAAACAAAAATGCTCTAATTTATATTTCAAGTTATCAATACATAAGATCACTAGAAACCAAACTGGGGTGTTGTTGTTAAAGATCTAACAAAATGTTAAGAGAAAGTTATGAGAAGAAGCAAGGCTGGATAGTACATAGAGAAGCCATAAAATTCACCCAGTGTATTCTAATAGCTGACCCTTAAAATGGCAACTCTCTTATCTGCTGTGTCATTGTCTTAGCAGCACACCCAAGACATATCGAAGTCTGACAAACAGTAGCCTTTTCTACTTGAATCTATGGGTCTTAAGTGGGTTTGCCCTTCTGTCTCGTGTGACAATCAAAATCTGATTTATTATTCCACTAAAATTTGGCATGTTTTCAGAGACTAGCAGTGCAGCTTGGAAGCGCAAGACAGATACACACTTGCTGGTACAGACTGCCTTGGCTGGGGAATTGGCCTCCTCAGCAGGAATAACTGTTTCTAAACACGTTCTAATACACCTGAATATTGTGAGTAACCTTCAGTACCTACATGAAACAGCTTCAAAAGATGTACTATATTTAAAAGCCTTCTCAGTGGACCCCAGTTTATCAGTAGAGCTCAGCTCTGAAGTACAACTCTTCATGACAAAAAAAACAAGTGTTGAGAGAAGCCTTTCACTTACGTCGTCATTGCTAACTTGTATTTTGTGTTTCTTAAAGGCTCACCTTGGAATATCAGCTTAATAAACATCTTAACACAGCCCTCAGACATAACAATACCCAGCTTCTTTTTTTGTTGTTGTTGTTTGCATTCACTGTGTAAGTTTTATCAGTCCTTATAAAACATCTCTCAGAAATCTGTACATGTTTATCAAAAGGAGATGTGCACTACAAGTCACTTGGTTCAAACTTATCAGTGGGCTCAGTTACAAGCAGCTATGGTCGTACTCCTTCCATTCCAATTTCCTACCAAATGAGACTAATATTTCACTAGGCAAGTATTTTGCTCTTAGACTTTTTATTTTTTAAATGTATTTTGTTGAAATACCTTTACTTACTTCCTTAGCAGTATTTTACAACAGCAACCTGTCGAGCATAGGACAAGCACTTATAGAGCTGGTAGGAGGAAATACTTTTTTTACAACTTAAACAAGTGCTCTATATTGTGTTTGTTTTCTTTTTGAGTAAAGGATGAATGTAACTTTTCCCTTTCTGTCACCAAGTAGCTTCACCTTCCAGCAACAAATCAATGGATTTTTAATACTGTTTAAAACCAAACAAAAAGGTCAATGTTTGCCTTAAACAACTGCAAGCAGGTTCTCCACTTTTGAAAGTCTAGAATGACCCCAAGCTAATCATGTTAAGATGCATCCTAATTTAGAGCAGGTAACAAACATACAAAAACTCAGGGCTTGACAATATCTACAATATGAGCTAGTCTTATCCATAACACTAAAAATAAAAAATAGAAAAGCCAACCCTCAGAAAAAAAACAGGAATGAACAGAGGAAATTACAAAGATAAAAATCAGAAGAATAGTTTTTTCTTAAGTACTATGCTAAAAATAAGAAAAACAGCTTCTTCTCCCCAGCATACCAGATGTTTTTCAAGAAACCTGGGCAAGTTACTTAATCCTCAGAGCAGAAATTCCTCTTTAAAAAAAATTCTTTTTAAACTAATAACAAAATCTATTCAGAAAAGAGATCAGAATTTCAAATATACACGCACAACTCCTACAGTCTGTATTCAGACTTTGCTGTAGATACCTCAATTTTTTAAAACACATTAATGTATCCAAAGTCCCACAAGACTTCTATTTAACTTTTCATAAACTATTTTTTAGAGACAGTCTAGGGGAAATGTTTTTTCCCCTCTCTCCAGTGATGGATTTAAATAAAAAAAAAAAGAATGACAGCTGGGTATGAGAGCATTTACAGGAGCAACATTCACGAACAGAAGGCTGAAGAAGCAAGATGAAGAGAAAGTTGATATGCAATAGAATTGAGCAGGAGCTGGAAAATAAGAAGTGAAAGTCTAATGTGAAGTGCAAGGAGGAGTTACAGAGGTGGGATGAATTTTAATATCAAAGAAGAGACTCAACTTCAAGTTTTTTTTATCTAGCGAGAAAATGCTTTGGAAATGACACAGCAAAAAAAAAGAAAAAAGAAAAGAAAAGTCATACCAAGAAGTCACAGCAAAGAAAAATACAGAACTTGCTCTCTACTCAGCTACATATCTCTTATTTTATTCATACATGAAATCGGTATGCAATTTACATTGTTCTTTGACAGCTCATGAAGCAGTTTTGTCTTCATCCTAATCCTACATCAAGAACCAGCTTAAAATCAGGAAGGGGCACCTCTTGAAATAGAAAAATTTACATGTTACCATTAAACTGAGAAGACGACTAGTTATTGCAGCTAGCTGTTTTCTCACATAAAAGCCACGGCTTTCTTTAGTACGGCCTAACTTTACCAAAGGCAGTGTTTAAGTGTGTCAACACCCAAAAGACCCTGTACCATGGGTGTTGAGAAATCTATTTCATAGATCTATTTCCTCCTAGAATTCACTCTCAGAAGGATGATCTCTGCCAAAGAGAGCACACATTTCTAAACTACAGACAAAACAGATAGGAGCATGCATCTGAGGTGTATGAGGAAGGCATTTAGTGTGCCACAGTTTCAGGACACCAGCTTGTCTGAATCCATGCTCCACCTTGCAGATACCTGACCACCACATAAAGGGTCTCCCAGTTCCCCCCAGCCATCAGCCACCGGAGCGCTGACTGCTGGCCCTGGGTGCTCTCAGCAGCTGCAGAAGCCATAAAGCTGGCAAACATGAAGTGCTTTTACAGCTCACAAGATTCATCCTCCAACCCCAGCTTTGAGATCAGTGCTTTCTGTAGGACACAACAACTACTCCACAGCCTAGGAACAATTCACTTACATTTAAGAAAAAAAAAGTCTTAGTTCCTAGATGCTTTAGAGACATTCACTCACCAGAGGAACAAGCTCCTTGTTGACTGGCACAGTGACTGAGTACTGGACAAGAAGCAGGAGGAGATACACTTCAGCCATGCTGGCCAGAGCAGCCCTGTATCAGATGTGTGCCATGAGAACTGAGAGTTCACACAGAGCAGAGGACTTCTAGCTTTAAGTGTCTTGTCTGAAAGGACCAGACACTGCAAACTGCACAGAACTGAAATTTTTGACCTTGGAGTGATGCATAGCTGAGTCAGCCTTGCTGGGATTCAGAATACACAAGAGCTTAGACATTTGAAGGTTCAACCACAAAAGAGGAAGGGAGAAACTATCCATGAGTGAGTAGTTTTACTTTTCTCTACACCTCCCTTCCCTTTTCTTCATGAAGCAAAGCTTCTCTGAAGGCATTTTGGGAATGCGAAGCTTTTTGATTTAGGAAAGCACATTTTGATACTCTTAAATAATTTTGAAGACCTTTCTGATGCACTGGACCTTATCAATAGCATAAATATTTTTGTAGCAAAAAGCCAAAATGACCATTCCAAGTCAGTTTATGGATTTATACTACACCTTCTTATGCCTGACTTTAAAGATGTGAAGGGAGATAGGAGCAGGGGGAGGAAAGGAAGACAGTGCTTTTATTTTAGAGTCAGTAGGAAATGATAGATACAAAACCAAACATAAGAAAGAAGAAAGCCCCCAAGCCTTCACATAACTGAATAATAGGACAAGCGTCCACCCAGCAAACAAGGGAGAGAAGGCCTTTAAACCACAACATAGAAAATGTCTCTATAAAAAAGTGCTCGAGTTAGAAGCATCTCCATCCCTATGCTGAAGGCTACAGAAGCTGAGAAGCTCAGGGTCATGACTGTCTCTTCCGGGGAGATGCTGGGTCATGGCTGTGACATCAAAGAGTTGTCCATCCACACAACCCATTCCGCAGCACATAGAGCAGCAATCCAGGCTCCCCTGGATCTCCATCCAACTCAGCTTTTTCCTCTCACTCTTTCTCTTCCTGTGTCAGCACAAACCTGGCCCAGCTCAAATGGCTTCTGATAGGAGCAACATGCATAATTATCCTTACTTCCTGCTACTGGAATCTTCTGTGATGTGGAGCTCCTTTCAGCAAAAAAGGCAAAGCAAAACGCACCTTTCTTACCCCTTGTCAACTGAAACACTGATATTCAGACATAAATTAGTTGCAAGATGATCCTTTAAAATCATCTTTCAAATTGTATATCATTAGTTTTATCCCACTAACGCCAATATAATCTCATTAGTGCACAGACACTTCATTGCATGCACAGGCCAAACTTGCAATACAAAATATAAATGCACTATTTCAAAACAGAATTGTAACACCTTTTACCGTATAATTTTTTAGTTCTTTTAAACACAATACTTCAATACAATAAATTTATACATTCTATCTAGCCATACCTTTTTCTAAAGCTAGTAGCATTCAGAAGGAAAACACACACACAGACACACACCAAGCCCAGAATGCTGTCAGTATTTCCCCCATGACACAGCAGTAATTTTTACAGAAGAGTACAAGTTAACTAAAACACAGCATGTGTTTTTCTTTTAAACTATTTTGAAGAAAGTATTTCACTGTCATTTTGGAAAGCCACCAGATCTAATAAATGCCTTGAGCTCTACTGATGAAGAGGACCCCTACAATTTGAAACGGATTAGTTTCTGGACACAGAGGCAATTCCAGATACACTGGGTTGACACCTACCCAGTACTATTCTACTGCTGCACAACACAAAGAAAATTAATTCTAGAGCATAGGGTTCCCTCAGCTTTAGAGAAGAATGACTGCTTTCTTCCATAGAGGATATGCTCTGATTGCTGTTCAGGAGGCTTTGAGTTGTTATTTGGATTTGTTTTGTCAGCATACTGTACCAACTTCCACTGCAGGAGTTGGATCTTGCCATCAAATCCCACAACTGTTTTGGGAAGAATCAAGCTTCTGCTTCTCTCTCTATGCAGTTTCAGGCAATGTAGAAAATATTTAATTGATGTTATGCTAAAGGATTTTATCATAGCAAAGATTAAACACTAACATCCTTTCAGTTCATGAATATACATCAATATCCAACCACATGTCACAGTATAAAACTGTGTATACAAAGAAATCTATCAGATCAAGCCATCCAAATTCAGTTGCTTAAGGAGGACTGCATGCATTTTCAAGATGTTTTACCTTTGGTAAGGATGATTCAGTAAATACAGCAGTGGAACAAAATTTAAAGTAACACAGCTTGACTGTTGCTGAATAGCATCTCACAGAGTTGTCCAAATTACAAATATACCTAAACAGGAAACAAAACTGTATTGCATCTGTAGAACTTCTATGTTTAGTCATGGTCTGACTCAGGCAATCACATTTACAGTTCATAACAAAGACCCTCTTCATCACTCCATACTTTTCCATGTCCTCATACAGGCCTCAGTGAAATACTTGGGCCTGTACAACAATGAACAGGAAGTATTCTCTAATTGAGGTACTGTGCTGAAGTCAGAATTCACAGAGGTGTTCACCAAAACTCTAGTAATGTCATCACAGCTACAATACCAGTGAGTGTTTCCCAGGTCAAGCAATGCTCTGTGAGAAGGGAGTGGTATAGAGTAACAGGTACTTTACAATTCTTATGTTATATTTTTATTTATTTATATATATATATACACACACACACTGTTAGGAAAATAAGATTGCTTCCTTATTCATTATTAGTAAAATAAAAATGACAAACAACCTGCACCAGAGACTTCATAGCAGACCATTTGTTCACAAGTACCGTCCGAAGTCTTTTCTCAGTATTCCCCCTCAGTTTTTATCTTGTGATAATTCTGTCACATGCGATATCTAACAAAAATGATATTAAAAATGGCATAACGTTTCATCAAAGCATGTCTTACGAGCACTCCGTATGAAATGGTCCCTAAAGCGGCAACCTAAATGCATTGCCTGACAACTCCCTTCTGACCTCAGCCATCCCGCCCTTCCCGTTGCTAACTCATGCCTTCCGAGTTGGCCTGATGAGACTGCCATGAAAACAGAGGACTGCTACTTTCATAATGTAAAATGCCTCACAGATAATAAAGCGACATAATCATTACGTTCATTTACAAACATTTGTGTTGCGTTTTTTAATAGAGGGGAAATAAACAAACATACTCAGTTCCTGCTGAAAATAGCCTATGAACAGTGCAGCTGTCTAATTAAAATACAGGAGCTCCATTCCAGCTTTGCCAGATAAGCCCATCCTGTGAAGGGTAATCAGATTTCATTATATTTACCACTCCATACTTTATCAAGTATAAGTGACCAAAAACACAAATATAGACATCAGTAGAAGATTAATAGTTGCTATTTTTTTTCTTGATGCACTTTTCAAATAAGATACATGGGCAGAACAGAGCCAGAGACCACTCCCTAATTCCTAGTGGACATATTGATCAATTAAAATGACATGTGTCTGGTCTTTTCTTTCCTTCTAAAAGCAAGCAGCTGAAAGATCGAACCTTTCAAACACACAAAACCAAACAATTAAAGAATGCTGTATGCCATCAAGCAAGATTAGGTTTAGCAAAATCAGCTGGGCCTCCGGAAGTGAGATATTAATACAAAGTAAATGAATATAGGGCATTGCAAAGAGTTTCTAAATATTATAGGCATGTTTCTAACCAATTCACTAAATAAAAGACACACATTTTCTTCCCACAATAGGCATAGAAGCATTTATTCTTATGCATATTCTTATTTTACGAACAGCAAAAGCCCTCAATGCCTGAATCTTTGGCTACACCTTTTACTGCAGTTGCAGCAGGAAAAAAAAAAAAGACCTGTTTTCCTTCCAGTAAAGGATAGATCTGAAATGCACTACATTCATATTAAAGATCAGCATAAAAACAGAGGAAAGGAAAGAAACAGTTGGAAAGCTAAAAGCTACTGTACTTACAAAACACCTGGTTATTGTCTGACGGTCATATCTTTTTTGTTTGTTTAGGAATACTAGCAGAAATAGGGTAAAACCAAAGCGTGTTTTAAATTAATACAGTGCCAGCCGTTTGTTCAGTACTGGTTCATGAGGTGTTTTCTGTGCTATTTCAGTATGGAAGGACATTGAAAATAAATAGGTTATATTAACGTTATTAAAATACAGTAGGTTAAAAAAAAGAGCTGAATATAAAAGAAATACTTAAAGATGCATGGAAAAGAATGAGCTACCTTTATGGCATTAAAACTTAAAATAGTTATTCTTTCCATTTAAGCATATCAAACTGTAGCAACTTCAACTGGATTGTGAAATCTAAACACATTCTCTTCAAATCTTCAGAGATTATCTCAAATACAAAGACAATGTACTGAATGCATTTTCTGTAGGCCTTTGTCTTAGCCTATCTGCCTGAAAAAACAATATTTAGGCATGCAGCATCTTTTCTCAGTGATTTTCACAAGGCAAAACCCACACGTTCTTATATTAGGAAAGCCTTATAAAACAGGAAAGATAATGGTGCAATTAAGAACAGCACAACATTTCGCACTTACCATGTCCCGTTCAAATCATCCTCTTTTGATGTTTACGGCACATCTGTAGGATGCAATACTAGGAGGTGCCTTGTGTGACCTGCTGCATGATGCTGTGACATCAGTTCAGATGATGCAGCTCATTATGGGAAAGACTGCTGTTGCTATGGCAACGGAGATGTGATACGAATCCTTACTGCATTTCCAGGGGAGCCCGAGACAATACGGAAGCCCTTTAAAGAAACAGACAATATGCAAACAGGCTTTTAAAGTACTGTGCCACAGATTTTAGTCCATGTTCAAGTAAATGTGTTTTACTAAGCACTGTTTTAGACAGATTATTCTGGCACAGTGATACAGAATCAAGATCTATGCACTATACACTGTTTTCATATTGAAAACTTAATATTACCTTTGTCAACCTAAGAACAAATCTTACAAGCCAGAATTCTTTACCATTAAAAAAAACTTTAAAAGAAACAGTAGTATGATTTTTAACAACAGGGCTGTAAGGACAATAGCTACTCTACAGTATTTTAAGCAGCATGCATATTTACCCTGCCCCACCCTGCTCCTACAGCCAATCTGTCATTTTAAAAAATATCTTGTTGCCAGGGAAAAACAAATTAGTACTCCAAAACGATCAGATTTCACACTGTTGACTGAATAACAATAAGCTGGGTTTTTGTGTTTTTTTTTTTGTTTTTTTTTTTTTAAGAAAAAAGGCTTTTTATTCACAGGAGTGTAAAGAAGTTTCTAGCCAACCAAGTAGAAATCTCCTTATCATTTTTTCAGCTGTAGGGTGACCTGTGCTACCATCTGCATGCTGAGTAGTGAGGCTTTCATCTGCCCATCAAGCAGACAATCGAGTGGAGACAGAGCCATGGGCAAGCTGTGGGCCCAGTGGGCCACCACCAGCCCCCACCTGGGCCCAGCATCAGCTTGCAGCAGAAAGGCCCCTCCTCAGAACCTGCTCCATGGGCCAGGACATGGCCTGCAGACCTCACCCCTGGCAGCTCACAGCGGTGATGAGAGAAATAAAGGTCATGAATGAGCATTAAGAGGAGTTATCTGGAAATTAAAATTCACACCCAAAGAAGAATCAGCACATTTTTGGTTATTTGCCAGTTCTGTTTGGATGAGAAATGTTTCTGGCAAAAACTGCTTTTCCCAAGGCATGAAAATCCCTTCTACACTGTAGGAAAAGAAAAAAATACACAAAACACTGGAGCCTATATGCTTTACATGCTGAGGCCCAGGGGGGAAACAAAAAGCCCAACCTGAACCAAGAAACCTCAGTGTCCTGTAGATGTCAGATAAACACGTGTGCCACTGTCTGAAGCACTTCCATTAAACCTCAGTGTAAGTAAAAAAAAAATAATCCAATTTTAGAGGAAACGATTCAAAATATACCTCTTCCCCTTTCAACTTACTTTGGAAAAAAAAAAAAGGTGGCATTCATATGTATTGAATAACAGATTAAACACAATACTTCTCTACCAACTTCGGAAATACCTAGCACTAACACTGTCAAACCCCTTCATCCCTTCTATTCTCACGCTTCATACCTTCTCTTCTAATACTAAACCTATGTCAGTACAAACACAACAATTCAGCTCTCAAGTTGACTCAACAAATCAGATCTACCATGTCATGATGCAGTTTTACTCGCAAGAACAACAGTGGATTTATTTCTAGATTTTTGAACATGTAAATGTTTCTTAGTCCCTTTAGGATATTATCTGCAATTTAGCAGAAGACAACATGACTGAAACATTGTTTAGGCTGGTCATGAAAGTTAAGGAATGTCATCAAACACAATAGAATTTACAGTAGGCTAGATGTCATACCACCCAAATAAAGTATTTTTACTGCTATGGGAGCATTGGGTAGA
Source organism: Gallus gallus (assembly GCF_016699485.2). Taxonomy (NCBI): domain Eukaryota; kingdom Metazoa; phylum Chordata; class Aves; order Galliformes; family Phasianidae; genus Gallus; species Gallus gallus. Next base: position 34,273,418 of record NC_052536.1, on the reverse strand, counting down.
ACCAGCAAGCATTTTGTTTTTATTTTTCGGAAAACGGTGAGATCCAGGATCATCCTGAGATTGAGGAGTAATCACCAGCTGATCTGATAGCTCTGACCCATTCCACATTAGCTTGGTCCGAATCCAGTAACTGGAGGAGCACAACCAGAGAGGAGAGTATACGAAGAAAGCAAGCAATGGGTCAGCCCCACTTATAGCCAGACCTGTTCCAGCCAAAATCCCACTTCAGCCCAGCTCTATTTCCAGACCAACATCCGGTTGCATAGCCTCTATGGAGCTTTTCTTGTAGGATGAAGTAGGAGCAGAGCTGACATGGCAATGAGGGTGGATGGGAAGGGACTCAGACAGCAGCAAGAAAGATATTAGAATACTTTTCTAAAGATTTCTGCCTATTTACTGTTAATTACAGACTGTACAATTCCGGGTATCCACATATGCAAATGATATTACAGAAATGGAGACAAAATTATAGTGATTTTCTTGACTTTTGGCTGTTTGACATTCTTTGAATAGCAGCCTGTTTTGTGGTATATTTCAACCCCCTCAAAAAACATTCATCACGAGCCAGAGCCTGTCAGGTTGTGTGCAAGACAGCTGCAACAGGAGGGTCCCAGACAGAGCACAAGCTAAAAATTTTTAGACTAACCATCATGAAAACTTCATTTTCTATGCTGTAGAACTGCAAATCAAGAGGAAGAAAGCTCAGTCTCACAGCTCCAGCTGAATTTCCCCCTCCCCATAAAGTGAAAAAAGAAAAAAGTGAAGACTGCAGTTATCCACCCAGCCCAGAACTGACATATTTAAAAACTATGCTTTAAAACTGCTTTTCATTCCTACTCCTACTGGTTTCCCAAAACAGGAGATGAAGACAGAACACAACTCATTATATCACCACATTGACATCATGATCATTTTGATCCATCTCATCTAGGTTTCCAAGCCATAAGCACAGGGCTTCAAATACACATTTTTATATTGAAGTAGAAGTACTTCATCCTAATTTCAGTAACAACACAGGTTGGACATTAAAATAGGAATCTAGAGTATTTACCACATTCTCCCTCTCCAGCATAAGTAACAATGCATTTCACCCTTGCCGCCCACTGCAGTCCTCTGATCTGAAGGGCAGAAGTTTGATATATAGAAAGGATGAAGAGTTTCATCTAATACTGCCATTGTTTATTCCTACTATCAATTTATTCAGATAACGATATGTAATACAATCCACAGCACTTTTCAAGAAACCACCCTTTGCCATATCTGTAGGCATTACCTTAACTTTATTAAGTTCTGCTTTCCCCTTATATCAGTAATAAGCCAGGGTCAAATCCTACTATGACTTATTTTCTATATAACTATGCTATTAACTCATTTTCTTGAACAAACTCAGCTAAACAAAGTAAAATGTCATCACCTCTGCAAAAAAATCCAGACTTTTCTTTTTATGGCTTTCACCCCTCCAAATGGAAGGTGATGATTGCTTTACCTTTTACCATACTCTACCCAAATAGCCAAGAGAGAAATGGGAAAGCATACTGAAGTACAAGCTGACCAAAACCACACACCAGTTTCTATTTAAGTATGGAGCCCCTAGCTCATCCAAAATCATAAACCAGAGATTTCCTTATTTACAAGATGAACATTTCACACTACAACCTGAAAGGGAATGGGGTCATTGATTTTCTACCTGCACACTGGTCTCCATGGATGCCACTAGATTAAAGGTTGAAAAGTTAGTTTGTTTTCCCTAAGCAAGGCTGCCTTGCTTCATCTTTTGAAGGTTAATAACTTTGTAGGCAACAGTGAGCTTGTTTCTATCTCAATAACATGAATGCACCTATTATAAACACCTGATACTTGCTCTATTCAGAAATAACTTCAGGGGTTAAGAAAAATAAAAGCAGCCATGAACATAAAATAAAGACAACAATGACTTATGAGACAGAATTTTATTCACCCCTTTTCTACATCCACATGTAGATAGAATAAAACCTTTTCATTCCATTTTACACTGTAGTCATGACTCAGTGTATTGTGCTAGAAAGCAAGGCATCATCTCCATTCCCAGCACACTGAAAGGGTACAGCAGAAATGTAATGGAATACTTTCACTAGCCACTAATGAGCTCTACAGATAGAGAAACAAGTTTCAGGTGTTTTTGTCTCACTCTAGATCAACTACTACAGTGTTAAAACACTGCAAGGAATACAATATTATATGTTAGGAATAGATGTTGGTGTACTCCATTTTCCTTTGGTGTCATGACTTCAACCACCTCAGAAGTATATTATAAAGAGAATTAAAAAAATGCCTTAGAGGGTCATCAGTTTATTAAATATAACACTTGTGCTTATTATAGCCATATCTATTAAACATACCCCACTGTGTGCATCTTCCCATTTCATCTCCACTTATAACAGTCTGAGGTAAAGTTGAGACCTGTTTACTTCATGTCTTGAATACTGCAAAATCCTCCACACCAACAATCACTTTAGTCCCTTTCCATTCAAAACATCACTAATACATTCATCTGATTCATTTAACAGTGAACTTTAAACCCAGTAAAATTCTTTTCCTATTTGCACTTCAAGCACTCTAGAAGACTACATAATATCACCTTGCTGTTCCTACATTTTGTTCCACCAGTAACTTCATAGCCTGTTCCTCTTAAGATAACTTCCTTTCCCCACACTCTCCTATCAACACAAAAATCCCTAGATGAGAAACTGGTAATGGGGAATAGCTTTAAACTAAGACAGAGGAGATTTAGGTTAGATATTAGAAGGAAGTTTTTCCACACAGTGGGTGGTGACACACTGGAACAGGTTGCCCAAGGAGGTTGTAGATGCCCCATCCCTGGAGGCATTCAAGGCCAGGCTGGATGCGGCTCTGGACAGCCTGGTCTAGTGGTTGATGGCCCTGCCCACAGCAGGGGGGGGGGGTGAAACTAGATGATGATCATGGTCCTTTTCAACCCAGGCCATTCTATGATTCTATGATCTTAATCTTCATTTACCTTATACTAACATTGCTTTTCTCAGCTACAACCCTCCTGATAAGAAATAAGAAATAAAAGAAAAACTACAACAAAAAACAAGCTGATCAGCTGTTTACCATCACTGTCTGGTTTATATACTATACTTGGCCAGTATGTTCTAAAGCATCTCATTACTCTACCTCCAGTCAGTGATACTCCTCCCCAGTTATTTCATACCTTCATTAAGGACTGCACAGTAGGAAAAACAGGCTAATGGCATAAATGTAGTACACACAAGAGACTGCAAAAATTCACGTGAAAAGCTGAATAAGCTTTTTGGCTTCATGTTGCTGGATTTAAACTGCTATTTGCTCTTCAGTAGGCTCATTTTAATACAGCTCAAACATGCTTATGCCAGCTGCTGTTTTTTCACTATTACACTAAAACTTTAGTTTAGACTAAAGCTAAGTCACTTGCTGTACACACATACACAGAGGGTAAAATACAGCATGTTTCTCTATACTAGTTAAAGCAAGAATTTTTAGAATCTGAAATTAGACATTTAACAACAAACTCCTTTAATAGAGTCAGTGCTTTCAAAACCTCTATTTACAGCAACGCTCCTTTAATCTTTCATAGCCTTTTTTTAAAAACCTAGTTCGGCATTAAGTGAATTACAACTAAGTATTTAAACACAGATGGCAAAAATGTCTGGCTACCAGAGTGATAGAATACAGAATTAGGAGGTTAAGAAAAAAAAAACAGAAGGAATAACATGACAAGAAATATCAGATTAGAGGTTGCTGCAAGGTGCTAAAACTCACATATAGCAGCAGTAATTAGCAAAGTAGAAAATGCCTCATTACACTTTCAAGAAGTTAACGTTATAGTCAGTTTGATAACCATGGATAAAGAGACCTTGAGAGGAAATGGAGGTTAGGCCCAACAGCACATTACAAGTACCACTCAGCACATTACAACCTCATATTGACTAGCTTGAGTAGGAGGCATCAGCAAAATAATGAAGTCTCACATTCCAGTCATTCACCTTTTTGTTTAAGTGTCCAAGTGAACCACATGCTGGGAGACAAGAACTCTGTAGATTTTTACTTGAAGATGCCAAACACTGTCTCAAATAAAAAGCTATAAACTCATATTTTTCTCACCTTCACTGCTGGTGAGAAATAGCAAACTGTTTAATTCACAGACAAGACAACAAGCAGATGAGATGGCTGTGCCTAGACTAGAGGTGTAAATATTGTCCTCAGAACATACCATTACAGTTCTATTACAGTTCTTTGGAAGTTCTGTGCAAGGTATTGGTAATAGCAGAAACACCATGAAAGCGAAAAAATTGAACAGGTCTGCTCACTCTGTAGTGTAAACAATAACAACTTATATTTACTATCCAAAGACAAATACACTTAGCCATACTATTATTAGTTAGAATTTCCTGTTGCAGACTTGCTATTGAGAATCCCTATTCTATGGGCACAGATTTAAATGTTTTGTTTTGTATATTGATAACCATTCTGATTACTTTCAAGTTAGATTTTATATTACAAATTCTCCTCACATCATAATGGACATTAACCACTTACTGGGTTGATGTACTCTTCACTTGACTGCCTCTCTATGCATAAGAGGTAATCATGGTTAAGACCAAAGGCTATATAAGATAACAAAAAGAGGCAGGTGTAATATTACCACCTAGGTATGTACATGCTATCGACTTAATCTTCCAGCAAGTATAGAATAGTACTGCTCTGAAAATGAGTTCAATAGGCAAAGACTGTGTGTTTGATCCAAACCCATCACTTCACATTCTGTATGAACTCTAAAAGCATTCTTTAGTAAACAAAGCAAACAAAATAGAAATTTTGGAAAGTAGTAAACAAAGTAAACAAAATAGAAATTTCCACTAATAAGGAATTAAGATTTGCAATTTTTACCTAGCATCTACACAATAAAGCACAGTAGGCATTTGATAAGCAGTTCAATTCACTTTAAGACACACAGACTTCTTCCCTCCAACCTAACCAGCAAACAGGGCTGCTTGAAGACACACCCCAAAGAGCCAACCACAAACAAGCTTATTAGCCCTGTAGCACAGCAAGCGTATCAACATAGATATAAAGCATGTGCAACAATATGGGCAACCAGGTTTAGCAGGTTTTCTTCCAGCTTTAAAGAAATCTGATGTGTTATCTTATCAGTCTGTAGGAGAAAATGACAGATACATCATGCTTTAGCTACCTTCTTAATTGATTAACAGTAACTGAACATCAAACGAGAAGTTTACTCTCATGATTAGCAAAATTGGTGACAACAGAGAGAAAGAGAAATCAGATAATGAGGAGCCTATGGAAGAAGAAAGGCAGACTTCAGAGAGAATTCCCTAGCAGTTGCCATACAGCCCTCTGGTACCTTCTGAATATGCGCTGCTGCTCTAGCTGACAGAGTAAGAAATAGTACTAATTAGAAATAAAGAGCTCTTCCTGCTCATCAGCATCAGTCACAGTAAGAAAAATATATTTGAAGTACTTTCTAGCCCACCCTCTCTCTTCTTACCAACCATGTCTTCCTGCTCCTCTTCTTACAACCTTGCAGAAGCTGAAGGGAGTTCCCTTACCATAGGCAAGTACCAACAAACAATCAGCTTCTGTTAAGTAATCCCCTGGGGGAACAACTGTTAACAGAACAGCTCTCTCCTACTTCACTCTTTCTACCCCAAGGGAAACTTCAACGGGCTGATTTAGCTGCTTCTATACACTCTGACATGGAGATGGACATCAGGCAGGATAGCACAACCACTCCAATCAGAGGAGTGCTAAGGAGGGAGTGATACACAAAAAAGAGAGTTATAGAAGCTCACCCATATAACAAGAAGGTTAATTTCTCCCTCAGTACCCCAGGATAGGACCACCAAGCTAGAGAAAGCAAGACAAAACCAACCTTTCCCACACAGAAAAAACAAAATTATCAGGTTATCCCCCAGCAATCTTCAGCACCCCTAAAAAAATAAAAATAAAACCCTTACTGACCTGTTTCTACAGAGACATCCTTCCTATGTTGCAGCCTGCTAAAATGGCAGAGTGCTGTGCCTATCACAGGCTTATTGATACACCTGTGGGACTCTCTTCTCCTCAGCATTCACTCCTCCTGTGGGGGCTCTTACCCAGGACAAACAGGTGCTTGGGGCAAGCCTGGGCAAAAATAGGGGCCTTTTTTCCTCCCTTCCCTCCCCCCTAAATCTGGTAGCATTATCAAGGGACCAAAATCTATTGTTTGACTATTGAGTACAGGTGTTAGAGATTTTCTGCTAGAGTTTGGCTTCAGCTGCTGACTGATTTTGGTCATCAACAGGTGCTGCTCTGGCTTTATTTTACCTGAGTAGAACTCCATTTACAGTGGTGAAAGTTGTTTGGAATTTAAGAAGAAAAATGTCAAAGCCATAGTAAGACACAAAGTCTAAGACACAGGGACAAAACAGCAAAAGGCTGTACTGTCCCAGTGATACATTAATCACTCCTTAGCCCAGAAAAGTGGCAAACACCATGCCCAACCACCAGGGTCCTTTTCGAAGAAAAAAAGACTAGATCCAGAATGTTTGATTCTCATGTATGTGCTTAAATTAGCTTTCTAGTTCAAAGAGGATGTTTTTAAAACAACTCTCCCAACCACACACTTTAAATCACTGAGCAGCCTCAGAGGTCATGAGCCAAAATCCTTTTTCACAAAGCTAAATCAGAAGATGAACTCCAGGAGAGAAACGAATGCACTGCACTTGAGAACAAGTGCTTAATCCTGAGACATAGTCCAGTCTGTGGCAGAACCTCCTAAAAAAGCTGCTGGTGAAGTTGCCAGGTCCTCAGTGCCATTTGCTTTGCCCTACAGCTCTGCTTTCACTGAAATGCAGGGCTCCCTGGGTTGGGCACTACATTAAAACAGGGCCATGACAGCCTGTGAGGTCCCTTCACTTGTCACAGCTCAAGGGACAGCTGACTGCACCACCACTGTTAGCTCTGTGTTGCATTAAAGAGTCTGCACAGCCTCAAAGTCTAGATTCTCCCTGAAGACAGTACAGCTGCATTCACATAGCACAGAATCTGGTCTAATAAATTCTGGTAGATCTAAGCTGTCTCAGCAGCATTACTTCTTCCCCTCTTGGTCTTCCAAGAAAACCACATCTTCACACCCTCCTCCAGGCTCTCCCTATGGCACAGCTGTCTCACCATCCCTCTCCTTTTCATGCATCATCCCTCAACAAATTACCTTTATCACTCAACCTACGCATGCTCTCTGTCTTTGAAATAATTTAAAACCACAATTCACATATTTTGATAGAACTTTCTAGATGTTACTGGCCACAGCCTGTGAAGACTGCATATTTACTTGTTGCGGCTGAGTTTCCCCCCGCCTTCGGTGGGTAAAACAAGACTGACATTGTCCCTTCAGAGTCCTTCTAGATGCATCTGGCTTCTTCATGCCACTAGGAAGGAATGGGCATCTATGCTTGGATGGCAAATAGAAAGGGATATTATTGTCCCAAGACTAGATTCCATAGCCTCCCATTTAAACCCAGTTTTCCACTTCCCTCCACAAAAGGTAAATCTTAATCCTTCTTTGTTAGTTATTTCTCAGCTCTCCCACAGAGCAGTTCCACATCTCCCCTCACACTAATGAAACTCGTCAGATAATTGCTTCAGCCTATTTAACTCACCAGTTCAGCAGAAAATGATCAAATTTCAGCTAGGTTCATTTTCTGCTAAATTAGGAAAATAAATAGACTGAGGGTGAAGAGTTGAGTCTGTGCCACTCCTACTTTTAGGAGAAGCAAGCTGATAAATGGTTTCACTTCTCTCCTCACATATTTCTCTGATATGTTTTTTCTGGGGCTTGATGAAGAAGGGTTCATACCTCAGTGACATTGTGCTACGTGCTGGAATCAGGGCCTGTGGTGACAGAAGACAGCCTGACTCTGCCTTCAGGGTAGCTATGTAATACCTGTATGCATTGGTTGACTTTTGTGCTGGTTCTGCCCTGTTTTGTTTGTGCAGCTTATACAGACAATTGATTGGTATCATCACAGCATATATTTCTCTGTCCTCTGTGTCCTTGTTTTCATACTCTGTTTGAATTAGGTTGATCTTTTCAGTAGGTTTTGTGCAATACTTGTCCATCTCTCATGATTGTATACAAACATATATGCTTGTTCAAAGAGACCGTATTTTTGGCAATCTAGATGATGCCATCTCTTTCCATGTATAATTTGTGTCAAGCTTATTTAGCACACTGCTCTCCCATCCTATTTTATGCTTGTTCGATAGCCCTAGGCTTTCTTCATGGTATGAATTCAGAAGACAGAATGGTAATATTTAATTGTGAACTTTCTATACTACTCATCACTGGAGTACCTGAAAGCTTCACAAAACCAAGCTCATTCCCGATCACAAAATCCCTCTATTAGGAGAAGTTTAATATTGATTTACAGAAAATAAAGGCACACAAAGTTTAAATGTAACAGTATGATGGATATTGCGTGTCTAAGATTTGGCTTTTTGAGAATACATGGCTTACTGTATGATAGATTCCATTCGAAGCACAGCTGCTGTTAATTTCAGTTTCAGCTGCAAGCACTCAACAAGCCAGTTCCCAGAGTTTCAAGTCAGGCTCAAGGAAACAAGTATCAATGTGTCAAAGCTAAGTTTAAATAAATTGGCCAACGTCACAGAAGCCCTGTGATAGAGGCAAAACAGGCAAGAAACATTCTGATCTCAGTGCACTAAATTATGAGCTTTTTAAAAACTTTCATGTCCTTACTTGCTTTCAACCACAGAGGTTCAGAAGGATACTCCAGACATCTTCTGTCCTTTATTGCTTTCTCCCAGTTGTCAGAGATCCTTCCTGGGCACAGAAAGTGACGTGTAATTCGAGGGAGGATAATAGATGAACTTTATGATTACAGACTGGTTTAGATAACACTCATACAACAGTCAGTTAAATATTTATTCTAGTGTTGTCTACCTCCACCAAGTCAGGCAGTTAAATTCTAAAAGTGACCTAGAGAATGTTTTTTTAAAAAAACAGTGTGTGTAATTTTGTGTGTTTAATCCTATATGGGGTAGATTCATGTCTCTGATTTACCTTAAAACAAAAGCCATATACTATGTACAATGCAGGTAGCAAAATGGTAGTTTACCTCATGTACGTGTGTAGGACACACAAGCCAGGGCTGAAGAGCAAACCAAGATATTGTCTATCCATGAAGTGAAGCTAAATTGTAATGCCATGATAAAGGCAGATGACAGACTTATACCATAAGTGATTTTTTTTAAGAAATCTTTGGGCTTTGAATGTACAATAAATCAGAATACATTTTCATAGGAAGAATATTGGGCAAAAAATGTATAGAACTGCTGGCTGACAGAAAACGAAGAGCAATTTATCGCTTTTCTAATGAAAAAATAGTTAATATACAGCTGGCAATCTCAATACATTGAGAATTATAAAGTAATGCAGAGTTTTATCTTACTTAAGTTTATAAGTTATGAATGTACTTCCCAGACAAAAAGTTAATTATCAGCTTTTGATTAAAACAAAACCTGGATCTTAATCACCTTCTGAATAATCCATCAAATAAATTGGTTTATTGAATTGTTTAATTAAGTGATTTAATATTTTCTGTACAAGTTATTCTTCTAGTTAGCAATAACGCATTTTATTATACTTCTATAAAAAATAGACATAGATTGATAGAAAAGAATATATAGACAGATATAAAAGAATAGAGAAGAACCACAGTCAGCTATACATGTGGATTTCTACAAGACTTGAAAATTCAAAAAAAAAGAAAAACCAACCCAAAGAACGCCTTTGAAAACATTATATGAGAATATAATAGCCCAGACATATTTGTACATCTGCATCTTCAACATAGTGATTTAAAAATAAAAAAAAAAAAGAGGGGACATTAATTCTGCACCATGTAAATTGTTCCACCCTTTTAATAACTTCCTTTATTCTGCTAAGTACTGTTGCACCAGGCCCTGTCTGCCAGCAGGATAAGGCTGCAGTGTGGCACAGTTCCTTGCATGGGTTATTCAGAGGGATTTGAGGGCACAACAAATAGCTTGTATCCCTCTGACAGTCAGCAAAATGGCTGCAGCCTTAAATCCCTATGGAGTCTTATTGCTTTATGACCTCAAGATATAGCCTTCCTTAGCTATCCATAGAAAGAGCTACAGATTCAATCTATTCAGACCATGTCGAAGGCCTTGCAGAAGTCCAGGTAAGATTACATCAGTTGCTTTCCCTTTGTTCACTGGTGCTGTCACTCCATCATAGAAGACAACTATATTGGTTAGACACAAACTTCCCTTGGAGAAGACGCTCACAAGGCAGATGTGTCAAGGTACCAGCAGCTCTTCACACTGGTAGTACTAGAGATGATGTTGGAAATTGACATATTGTCATTAGACCAGCTCACAGAGCTGGAAAAATGAGCATTTTGCCTTTGTCTTAAATATAAGCAGAGAATTGTAAAGATATGTAAAAGATGAGAATAAATGCTTTCAAAAAAACATAGCTCAACATCAGAGTGAAAATGGAGCTGATATTTAGAGGTTAGAAAGGGTGCTGGAGAGAGAAGTGGTCCAGTGGTATTTCAAATAGCAAAGAGAAAGATGGATAAATTATCATATATGGGACAAGAAGAAATAGCTGGTGGCATGGAATCAAAATAAAACATAAAAATAATGTGATTTCTGAGTTCATGTTTTCAGTTAATTTTTAGACTCTGGTTACAAGATTTATCTACAACAGACACTTTTAGGGTTCTCTGAGAGAACAGAAATGGAGGAACTATCTTAAGACTTCTTTCTCCCACTGAGGAACAAGTGTTCATCTCCATTATTGGTTGACTCCTTTAATGATTGTGAGTTTATTCTGGTACAAAATTGCTTTTCTAATTAACCCTTACTATTTTCACGAGGGCATTTTGTACCAGGATGAAATGCATTTAATTCTGGCAAGTTCATCATTAGGTTTTGATGGTTCTACCTGGAAGACAGTTCTGTGTCAACTGTGTGGGGGTGTTTATTGCTTTGGATCACTATGTTATGCTTTGTATTCCAAGACTGCTCTGACTGCATATATTTAATGACATGCTTAATGTGCATGTCAACCACAACCCTTCCTCTGCAATGATTTTGGGTAAGTTAGGGATTTTCATACTAGCAAATAAAGCCCCTAACTTACTTGGGAGAGAGAGGGAGCACCAACTTGCAAGTCTAAATCTTTCTCTAGTAAATATAATAAATATTTTATTATTATTGTGCACAGCATTGTAAAAATCTAGGCTGAACTGGTATGTGACAAGAAGGGCAAATTATCAGTGGGATTTTTCCTCTTCAGTTTATGTTGGCGCATATTGAGGTGTCAGCTGAATTTCTTGGAAGAGCATCTTTTTTATTTCTGTTTGTATGGCATCTACAAAAGCAAATTTTAATCCACAACAAGAACCCAATGGCTGCATAACCACTGAACAAGTAAGAGTCAGCAACACATCTATGTGATGATGGATCATTTACTGGTTATGTATAAATTCATGACTATCAAACAGTAACTTAAAAACTACAGTAAATATTTAATTCTGAGTACTGGTATCCTCTCCCTCACTTTATGTAATTTAATATACATGCTGAATTCTGGACTGTTTTTTATTTGTATCGTGCTTTGTAGAAATCGAAAACATCATGAATAAATTATTTTTACAATCACAAAATTTTGAGGAGAAGCCCAGATGTACAAAGACACGTGTATGTTTCAACAACGCCTGTTATGGATAAGGACATAGAAATTCTCTCTCCCAATACCTACATAAGCATGAAGTCTAAACTTTTATAAGAGTAACCAAGATAACATAGCAGGTATTTGGTGTAAGAGCCAGTGCAACACCATGAAGTGAGGATACGAACCTTACAGACTCAGCAGTGAGGATACAGCAATATGCTCAAAGCTACAGAAAGCTTAGAATTGAGTCAGTCACAAGCTGAATACATCAATGAGTAACCGAATTCTTCTGAAATAAAATCCCATGGCTAAATGAGAAAAAATGTTGAAAAAATAGTGCATATTACAGCTAAGTAGTAGGAGACCATTAGCAGGTACAAAGCTCTAGATACGGTAATTTCATTTCTCAAAATGTCAAACGATGACACTGGAAGAGATCAGAAAATAAATGAAAGGCAAGTTGAAAGAGGCTTCAATTTATCCTCATGTAAAATGAGATATAATATTGCAACAAAGATTTTTAGGCACAATTAATGATGCTTTGTGGAGAAACTGGCTAGTGAGCTCCTCAGAAGAGTCTCTTGACTGGACCCCAAGTAGCACATGGGACCTGTTTCAAAAAGTCATGATCAAAAGCTGTTCTGTAACAGCAACTGTAATGCTGTAATGTACAAAAACACAATGTCCTTGCAAGAGAAATGATAAAAATTGTGCCATGGCTGGATCGATTTCAGAAAGATACTACACAGACAGCTGCTTAAAAAGAGGATAAATGAGGCATCTAAGAGTTTAGTCCTTGCAGACAAGCTGAAAACTGCTTAAAGACACCACTTTTTAGGCACAGAAGAAAACACATAATCTTTCAGAGAAGGCTATGGAAGGGCAAAGAGACACTGAACAGAAGAATAAAGATTTTAGTGGCAGGAAAGCATCATTCAAAAAGCAAAAGCTACATCCAAATGAGGAATGTAGAAAAGCCTGTACACCATGTCAATTCAAATGTGAAATCATGATAAATCAGGACCAAGAAAGTGTCTGAAGAGGGGTTTGCACAAGGACAAAACCAAAACGAACCATGGCTTCTTTCTTCATTGTAACAGGAATGGAAAATTTGTCAAGTGTCTGTGAAGTACATGACCTGGCTATGTGAGGGATGCTAAGAAGCTAAAACCATAGTTAAAATCTAAATATATTTTTCATTTCTACAGTCACTATGGAAGAGACTCTCAAAGTTCATATCCCAAAACTCTTTTCAAAGAAGTCAGTCACCAGATGAAATATTGGAAAGTGAAGGTAGGATAAAACAGTTTTTACAGCAGAGTGAGGTTGCAAGGAGATTTCTGCCAGTAGGTGATGTGGCATGGCATGTTGATAAAATTCTGTTATTATGTCTGTTAAAAAGGTGCTATCTCTAAAGAAATACAGGAAGAAAAATAAATATAAAAAGATTAGATAAAGTAAATCAAATGCTTAATTTATTTCCTGATGGACTAAAACAAGCAAGCATGCATTCTAACCCAATAAAGCTATTTAAACCCAAATCAGTCTCACCTTCTGGAAGAGAAATAACAGCCTGCCTGCCTCTTCTTCATGGTGTAGGAAATCTGGTCACTTTTCCCCTAAACTCCAGAAGCAGGAGGAACACATGTGATTCATAATTTCCTCAGACAACTCCAGTCTTCACGCATGGTGCTCCCTAAAAGTGCTCAAACAGCCATCCTGTCTGTAACCTGCTGAGGTACTAGCTTTCTTGGCAGTTCACTGATGCTCTTATGCTGGCTCCTGGAAACTAGAAATGACCAGTGAGCCATGCCCTTCATTTAAGATCAACTTTGAGTGTATTTTATAATATCTGTTTTGAAGCTCTCCCTACGAGATAGGGTAGTTTTAAAATTTCGGTCATACCAGTGCAACTGGAAGCAAAAGTGTAGTTTAAACAGCTGTCATCCCCTTTTCTAAAATACCTTCCTTATCCCTTTTTCTAAAATACCAAATGCTTGCTGGCATTAGTAAAAATGCAAGAATATTGGACTTCTCAGATATTTTGGATATTTTGTGATTTTTTTTTTAAGTCTGCATTTCACAGGGAACTATTGCAAATCTCTAGTAGAATCTACTATGTAACTTGAGACTGCCAAATGTTTGCCTCTCCATCTCTCACAGCTTCTGCATCCTGAGGGTGTTTGAAGACACATGGAAGATGGCAGAGGGACAAATATTATATGTATTTCCCTATCAGAAGGCAGTTATTTGTTTTTGTAGCAATAAGCTTTAAATATTTCAATAGTAATGCAAACATCTAACTTCAGGCTCAATAAAGGAGTGTAATTTGATGAATAATTCCCTAATAAGATAGATTTCCCTATAAAACTTCACAGTTGCTCATATATATATATATATATAAAACTCTCTGGAGGTTTATAGTGCATGAGAGTAAAATTCTGTAAAATGCAAGTTTCCATATAGTAGAGAAATTTGTGAAAATGCTAAGGTTTCTACATTTAAAAAACAAAAAAACAAAAAACCATGCATTTTCCAGATGTATTTTTGTAAGATATAGAAATAACTGAACATTATCCACAGGGCATTTTGGAAACTAGAAGAAGAAAAGATAATTATCCCAGGAATCCTCCGATAATTTTTATGTCAGGACTTTGAGAAAGAGATCCCAGAAATGCCTTTGGGCACATCACCAGTGTTATTTGCATGCTAATTAGAGATGCGTGCTCTCTCCCAATGGGATGAGTGATGTGGCAGTTTTAACCAGGTCTTGTCAGAAAAATGAAAATACGTGCCTATTTCAATGCATCATATCTTCCTGGCAATATGCATAGCAAATTATACTTAGTCACCAACCAAAGCAAAAGGTATGCATAGAACCACGTAAGTTTTGAACCTGCAAAATATTCTATCCAATACAGTGTGTTTCCACTGTCCATATTTTCCTTAGCTACTCACTCTTTGAAAGTAGTAACACTTGAATTCTTTTCTCTTCTCCCATCCTTTGCCTTGACCAAAATGTCAAAAATTCCATAAAGTCAAATATGCTTGACTAATCTTACTGCAAGGCAAGACAGACATACATAATACACTTGAAGCTGACAGCTCCACTGTGAAAGATGAGAACAAAATCCATCCCTTATACTGGGTCATGGCCCCTTGAGGTTTTCTAGCTCACGGCTGTAGAGGAGAGATGAATCAGAAATTTTGGTTGGAAGAAATATCTGGAGGTCTTTGTTTCAACCTGTGGTCTGAATAATGTTGGATGATTGCCAGCACTGGATCAGGGCAGTAGCAGCCTTGTCTAGCCAAGTCATGAAAACCTCACAGACTCTCTGTGTAACCTGTTCGGGTGCTACTCTACCCTCCTTGTGATGAAGCTGAGGTGTTTGGGGATTTTCTCTAAATGCAAGCTATATATTTTGCATATACGAATGGTAGCATCATAGTTGCTCTCTGAATTCAGGGGAACTAAGAAATAGCAGTGGGAACTTACAACAGGCAGAAGTGTACGAATCACCAGTGCCATAATGAGATAATGAGAGGCAACATGGTAGCTAATAAAGGGAGGAAGGAGTAAAATTTCCACTCTGCCCTACTCATAATGCTGTCCCTCAAAAAGCAGAACACAATATTCTCTTTTATTACATATGCTACCTACCTGTTAGGGTGGAAAATGGCCTGCCTCTACCAGGTATGGTTACAAATAGTCACCATGCTAAACTGGACCATGCGGGACTTTTGCTAAAATGCCTCAATCAGCTCAGGTCCCATTTTGGCTACAGTTTCTAAGCAATGGAACTCCAAACCGGGATGCAAAGTCTTCACAGACTGAGAATTTAGCACAAGGCATAATTTATCAGCTTAAACCTTTGTCAGGATTGGAATGCAATGGAGAAGAGTTTGTGACTAAATTCAATATTGTTTCAATTTATATTGTTTTACTCCTTTTCCTTCCCTTTCCTTCCCTTTTCTAGATTTGAAAGTGAATCTGACAACCAAGTCTCCCCAGACACAGCTTTCCAAGCCTGGGACACCAGACGCATCAGCCTGAATCACACTGCCTCCAGCCCTCTGAGCATTTCCTGCTTCTGAGAGAGAGCAGCTACATTCTGACAGCTTCAATGGGAGGTGTCAGCCTATTTCCAGAGCTTTCTAAAGACATTCTGTCATTCTGTGAATGATATCATTGTGTGGAACCTCTGAGATAATGAGACTATGAACATCATCCCACGGTACCATTTGGCTCAAAGACAGAGAAACATATGGGCATTCCCTCTACACAGATTTTGCAGGGGAATATACGGAAAATCCTGCTGTCTGCAAAAGACGTTTCTTAGCCTCATTTACAGCAGCCTGGATGCTCTTAACAGTGGACAAGTTGGAAATGGTTGGCAACAGACAGCACATCAACACAGGGTTTTGTTCCTCTTTATGCTTTTTCATAGAAGTTTGGAGGAAGTAAGCAGTCACCACAGGATGTGAGACTTGCTAAAGCATACTAAGGACATTACACTAAAATAGCTACAATTAAATCATATATTAAAAGACAAATTTTTCACCTTATTTCCACATTGAATGAGTCTACTGAATCACCCAAGTCTGGATTTTAGATTATGCAGATAGGATGACTCACTTACAGCTTACCACTCTGCAACACGATAATCATTGGGATGAAATTGTTCCGCAATAAAAAAATTAAGCTCCCGAGTCCTGGAGATTGGCCTGGCCATTTAGAATCCAAAATGTCATTGAAAATTCTTTATACTCAACCATTTATTTTGCAAAACAGCAGTTTGGACCTAGCAGGGATTCTGCCAAAATTCTCACACTGAAGTTCAACTACTACTTTGCATCACTCTTCAAAATAGCAGTTCTGAGTTGTACTGTGAAACAGGTTTTACATTTACACACTTATCAAAAGACTTCATTTAGTAGCTACTATTTGATTTAGTTCAGCTACTGCCCTTGAAGCTCAGTCACACCTCTTCATAAAAAGTACACAGGGAAAACAACAAAACCCAAACCCCACTAAGTTCCCCCAAGGAAGGATGTCTAGCTCTCTGAAGAAAAAAGTGAAGGTAATATGAAAGAGTAAACCATTTTATACCTCACCACAGGATTGCACTACATATGGCATATATTAAAATTCTCAGAGTTTATGTACCATATGTCACATGAGAGCAGTAAATTACCTTAATTGGCTCAAGTGTGAATTTTGAAGAATGGCTTTTTCTTTTTCTTTCTTTTTTTTTTTTCAGTAGGTGCTTAAATGTAATAGAGAATTTATTTTCCACTTAAAAAGGCCATATGCTCTAAGGCAAATTCCTTAAATAAAGAGATAATGATATAAAAATTTTGTAGCATCCAGCATTGTTAGTGTGAGCTGGGAGAGTACAGCAGGTTCCTTGATAAGATTGCTTGAATTGCATACGTGAAAATGTGTGGAGAGATCATTCCCCTAGCAGTTGCACTGGTCATTCAACAGGGAAATATTTTTCATGTGTACAAAATACAGGCTGTAGACCATTAGCTGTCTACACTAACACAATGGAGAACCAGCAAGCAGAACCTCTGTGATACTGCATGGTGGCACTTTCCAGGACTTCATATCCTCTCATCAAAATATGTGTACACATTTCACTGTTAACTTTTTTTCTTTAATAACAACATAACAGGAAGGAGGGGTAAATAGACGAAATAGACAATAACTTCCCTAATGTGAATTTGCTATTTCTCAAGTATCAGGCCCAGTCCTGCACGGAATTAAGGCTCAGCTTTGTTGATGCATCAGATGTCTAGAGCTCTTCCTCTTCAGTGATATTCTGTGTTTTTCTAGACAGATAAGACACTGTTTTTTGGTTTTGTTTTTTTTCTTTTTTCTTTTTTTGGTGACACAGGCACAGAAGAAGTGACCTGCTACCTCTATAAGTCTTCCTTTTTTGAAAAAAAAAAAGCCTAAAGCAGCAAATTTTGAATATATTTTCTAGGAGATTTCTTTTCTTTCTTAACTACAGATATCTGTCCCGATATTATCATCTACGCAGAACTACTCTGAGTCTCAGCTTTTGTATTTACACCTCAAGGGAAGGAAAGATTTCAGACATGATAAAAGTTGTTACAGGGTAGAGAGCCGTAACACAGAGCCAGCCCCTCCAGGGAGTGGGAACTGCCTTCTTTTCAGTTATAAGATCTTTTGTGTATGTTTCCCTGTACAGCCCTCCCAGAGCTCTTTGCAATTAACCTGCCAGGGCTCAGTTAACAGAATGAAATAGCATCCAGGTACTTACCACAGCCCTAATCCTCAACAGCGCAGTGGAATAGGTAAGGATGATAATTAACAGTCACAGCAATTAAAGCAATTTCACGTTGTGATGTTCATTCTCAGCAGAAGGGAAAAATCTCATAGATTTCTCCTGACTGACTGCCAAAATAACTAACATGACTGAAAGATTCAACCCAGAAACTTTCAACACAGAAAATCTGCCTCCTCTGCTTTCTAAAGATGAGAACTGGGTGACACATAGAATTCTAATTTGTGTTTTCTTCTGCTTCACTGCTTTGGCCTATATTGAGTTGAAAATATCATAAGATACTGTCTGCTAACCAATATTATTTTATTCTCCAATATGATTACATTCACAACTTGTACTGAACTCCATGCTAAAATGCAGGCAAAAGCTTCAGACTGTGTTTTTTGCTACAGCCAGCAGTGAAATGTCAGAAGAAAGCCAAGTGAACTGAAAGAAAAACTGCCAAACTGAAAAATGCTTTCCCCATAAAGGTTCCACAAAGTTTTGGTCACTTGCTACAGTTCTTGGAGGAAGTCCCAGTAGATTTCTGTCACCCAAAGTTGAGGGAAGTAAAGGCATTGCACAGTGGAGCAGGGAAAAGCATCTTTATGGGGACTGAAATTACATGGCAAATCAAAGACAAGATACAGATACTCCTACCATTACCAGCAACATATACACTGCATCTTTTGTCCTTATCATGCAAAATAAATAAATAAATAAATAAAAAGCCAACAAATAAACTAATGTATGTTCCTTCTGCAGCACTATAGTGACAATGAAAATCAAGCTAGCAAAGGAATAATCTCTGTTTTCCTCTGTGACATGTCTAATGCCATAATTTAAAAACATAAACTGCATGTCTAAATTTGAAATAATGCAGAAACTCTAATAATGGATAGTATAGATATGCAGTCATGTAAATTCTACTAAAAAGAAATGTTTCACCTTTTAACCCATAGATGCATTCACACTGGACAGTATAAATGTTTTGTAGGATTTGGCTGAAATAAATCAAATTTTATTTTATATGAGGGCTTTAACACATACTGTCTGTATGATCTCATGCTTCAGAAGCAGTCCTGTATATTTTCACGCACATGAGGATCCTTACTCATGCCAGTAGCCCCTTCTTTTGACACATGTTTTACATGGGTTAAAATACTGACAAACGTATGTATCTACAGAATCAGTCATTCATTCCCTACAACTTGGCTCATCGGGTATGCAATGGGTTAATGACACTTTATGGCTAATGTACGCCTATTTTCCCACTTTGTATTTTCAGCATATGTCTGGGTAGCATCTCTTAATATATACCTAGAACAAAAAAAATCCAAATTTAGTTAGCATGTGTCATTCTAACAGAAGTGCAAACAGAAAATATTCATAGTTTTGTTTAAAACCTTCAACTTGAATATTCCGTCTTCATAAAACACTGGAAAACAGGGCAGTTTTCCTTCCAAACCTTAGTAAAAGCATTCACATAACCAACAGTCATACCAAATGGAAGTGGATGTGGACAACATGGAGAAGCACTAACATATGGGAGAAGCTGGATTCTCTGTGCTGTGCATAGCAAAGAAGAAAAGAAGGGAAATGCAGGACACTCTTTGGCTGACTCTCAAATGCCAGGAATCTTTATGTAGGATTTTGACTCCTGGTTTAGTTAAGATCTGTAATGAACTGAGCTGAACAGTCTGAATACATACAGGTATAGCAAAAGACTTAAGAGTTTTTGTATATGAGTTATAGAGACCTAAACAGGGTAACTTAATAGCTGACATACCTGGGTGAAAAAAATCAGGTTTCTGGATGAACTTCACCTTTGGACAACCTGGCTATCCTTGGCAGAATCTCTTAATTTGGCAACTGTGTAATTTCAGTGTCTACATACAAGCCTGGATACTGGTGTTCAGCCAAGAAGAGAAGAAAGAAATGAATACTCATGAATATTCATCATGAAGAGAGACTGATGCATCTCCTAGGCTAATCACATGTCATATGAATGAATGGGCAAGGTAACCCTTTTAAAATAGGCTACAAAGTTAGAGATCCAAGTGAGGACAATGGTATCAAACCATACTGCTCAAAGTGGATGGGTCATGGAGGCAAAAAGGACAAGAGGGTTGGTGCAGTGAACATAAGGATAGAATATGAGAAATAAAAGAGAAAGATGAAGGAATAAATGTGGTAGTAGTTTAATAAAGTTGCAGGTGGTTTAGGTGCTAGTGATCTGGGCTGATCTCTTCACTTTTTAAGAAACAAATATAAAACTCTTTTGGAGACAATGACAATTTCCCCCTGCTACGGACAGTTCCTAGACGCATTTACAAAAGAGGAATTTTAACAACCATGCCTTCTTTTCAGTTTCATCTCGACCGTTTAATGATCCTTCTCCACAAGGTGGCAGAAAGACCACACAGTTGACCAATAATGGGTCTAACCAACCTTTGTTTTGCCACAGAATTACCACTTTAAAAGTCCTACCACCCAAGTGAAATAAATTCTGAGACAATTAATTCCACGTTAATTGGAACGGTGCAATATATCCATACAATATAATGAAAGTTTAAAGAAAAAAGATCACAAACAGGAGATTAAACTTCTTAGTCATCATGACCTACTCAAACATTATTATGCAAATTAAGGCTTTGCTCAAATGCTGTCCAGTAATACCTTGGTTATCTGCATGGAAATGGATATGAAAGCAATTTGGATAAGAAAGAGGATCATATTTTAATATAAATGAAACCAGCCCAGAGGGCAATAACCTCACACTGGATGAGTTTTCAGATAATAAAATTTCAGAAAATGAAACTTCATATAAAGTGACTTAAAAAAAAAAAAATGCTTCAGCATGGGTAATGAGGGCACAGGGCATGTGTAGGGCAGGCCACCAGCCCCAGGCCATCAGCTCTCAAGAGCAGGGGTTTATCCTGAGTTCAGGATAAAGCTCGAGGCTGAGGAGCAAGGCAGCAGGCTCTGTGCAGCCCTCAGCAACCTGAGAGCTCACCTTGACGTCAGGCAGGCTGGACTGCCCTGCTCACCACAGGATCCCTCCTCACAAACAGGTTGTGAGTCATTTCTCTAAACTGGAGGTTACATTTTTGTTCCTCTTCCACATCTGACTAACCTGGCTACGACTGGCCACAGTAGATTCAGAAGAGAACCAGTCTTGTCCAAGACCTTATTTTTTAATAACTCTCCCCAGATCTTCTCTCTTAGTGTCAATCTGACCCCATTTTTGTCACAGCAGACAAAAGAGACATTATGCATGTACATAAGAATCCTTCTCTGCTTTTATGCTGATCTTCCCAAGTTCATCTGCACCTCCAATCAATAAACAGCAATTTCCCCTTTGAGGATCAGCAGTAGGAGTAATCCTCACACCCCGCAGAAAGGCCTCCAGTCTTAGTACACTGCATGAGTAACTGCCTTTTAAGAGGCTTAAAAATAAATGACTTAGAAAACATGTTTGAGTGAAACTGATTGTTGTAGTTATTTCAGAATAAGGTAAAAATCAAAAGACAACTAGAAGTCAGGGCAAAAGCCAGTAGAAACAGACAGAAATGTTAAAGCTGTGATGTCAAGTACACAGCACAGCAATGGCAGTGATCACAGTCATGTGCTGAGAAGGCCTGACATGACCTTGTCTCAATGACAAAAATCCTCTTCAACTCATGAAAATGATCATGTTTTTATCGAAAAAGGATTCCAAAGTCTGCTGAATCCAGAAAATCAAATTAAGAAGGCATTTAAAAATCAGCTTAAAGTGATTAAAATTTTTGTCAAGTGTAAAAAATGTGATTTTAAAATCACTTTTGCTTGTCAGGAAGAAAGTACATCATCTGACTGAGACTGTTTCCCACAAACACCAACAGAAAAGCTATAAGAAGCTCGGCTGTGCTGTGTGACAGCTTTAATGCCCACCATAGCGGCTGCTATCCCTGCCTCTGGCCCTAAAGATTGGGTAAGTAGGTTTGCAAGAAGATGGTCTTTATTATTTATTTATTTATTTATTGTGCAAGCCCATCAGGTTTGCAGAGGCATCTCAATTTCATCTCTGTTCCATGGAGTGTCAGCAATCTGATCTGAGAAGTAGGACTTCTCTGCCTTTCTCCCCTTGTACTATCAGACAAACCTAGGAGGGAAAATAAATTCACTGAAATACATTAACAGATTTGGGGTACAAACTTTTAAAAGTATCCTTTACTGGATTTTGGATTTTCAATTTAAAGCAGACAGTGTCTCCAAAGTAATTTAGTGGAGTTTAAGAATAGCTTCTGTTTATACCAATGGGACTATATATCTATAGAGATATTGTCCTACATCTGAGAAAAGCCAGGGCATTTAACAGGATTATCCTCACTGAAGAACACCACACATTTTAAGTGCTTCTGTTCCATGTAAGAAAAAGATAAATCTTATTAATGATCTAAGCTAGAAAACAAAGGTGATTTTACAGCTGAAATTCAGGAAACAGAGATTGTCATCCTGATGGTTCACAGGTTCTTTATAGGGCCTGAGGTCAGCTGTGTCTGTAAGCTGGAGCTCTCACCTGGGAATCAGCTGTGGCAGTGTATCAAATCCACTTCATTTGTTCCTTCCTTAAAATGTCTTCTCTTTAGGATAGGACCACAAGCTGAGGCCTTGTTTTTTTCATAATGGAAGATGACTGATAAGGCATACACTAATAAAATGGCTGTCTATGCTCACACTAAGATATTTATTATGCCACAGAAGAGAGAGGAAATAAAAGCACATTAGGCCCTACACAGGGGCCTCGTCTTAATGGGGGAGTTTCTGATACTCCACTTTTGCCCTGAACTTTGAGAAATTTGCTGTAAGAGCTGACTGGAAAGCATGTCAAGGTAGGGCCAATGTCCTCTATCCATGAAGATGCCATCTCCAGGTCTTGTTGGGTCGACTCAGGAGTCTAGCCAAGCAGGGTTAGTATTGACTCCCCTTGACTGTGTTGCAAACACATGGTAAGTAAATGCATTCCAGCTAACAGCTTTTACGCTTTCACACTCTGGAACACAGGGCATGTAGAAATGAAGGGAAGGAAGCAGTATACATGCTGAAGTTCTTTTGCAGAGAAGTCTTCTAAAGCTCCACGATTTCAGTGCTAAATTCCTGAGTTCCTCACTGAGAACAGTTTTCTTCCTCCCCCACAGGAATGAGCTGAAGGAAGCCCTGCAAATATTTCCCAGCTTCCAACAAGGGGGTTTTAACTATACAGCAGATAATCTTCTTTGCAAAGCTACCTGTAATAGTTAATGGGCATCAGGGTGGTATGAAGAAAATTAAAACTGAACAGGCTTTGGTAAAATTAAGCTAAGTTACTCGAGCACTACACAAAAGGAAGGCCAAGTTAAAACACCTCAGATGTGACTCAGCCATTACTGATCATGTACATGTAGCCATAGCTACCTTGTCTACTCTCTGCAGAAGGGAAGATAGCTTTACGCACTCCATATCTCTTACCTAACAGCTATTATTTAGTGTCATACCCAGATAAATAGCATACAAACCTAAAACCAATGCAGTCAAGAATCACCTTCACAAATGTTTTTTTTTCCTGTGACTTCTTCACAGATGATTTATCCCAAATTAACCTGTTTAACTAAGCGTGACAGGGACAGCATGGATACATCTTTCTTATTCTCATACAGATTATCTGAAGTGCAATAAATTTTGCAACTCTTTAAAAAAAGTCCAACTCCATCACAAAATGTGACAAAAGCAATCTTTTTCTTTTTTTTTTTTTAATAGGAATACAATTATAACACCACATATTTTCTGGGAATGCTGGAAGGAAGAAGAAAGAAATTAACGCAAGGAGGAATTTAGCAAATTCTATAAAATCATACAGACAGGAAGAAAATTTACTCAGCATCAAATCCTTAGTCAGTTAAGCTCTAATTGCACTGTAGTTTAAAATGGAAATGCCTTACAAAGCTCATCAAATTTATGTCACTCCAAGGGCTGTCATGGAAGATGTAACAGATAGTAAGCCGAGGATGCATTTGTTCTTAGCAAAAAGGCCAAGAAAATATCTATCTTCTTTCTACATCCATCAGCTGAGGCAAAAACACATAACTGGTTTAGAAGATAAGGCAATAACTAATTCAGTCATGTGGAAAGAGCTGCCATGAAATCCCTCCCACCACCCACAACATTTTTCCACCCACATTGTTTGTGCTGCAGCACAATCCCCACCTAAACTTTAAGAAACTGAAATTCATCTCTTGGCAATCCTAATGCTTTGTTATTTCAACCCACGATTCTTTGCTTCGTTGGCGGCATAATACATTAGCTACAATGAAATCACTACAAGCCTAATTCAAGACCTTCAGATGTCCACAGCAGCAGTCACTTGAAAGGGAATCTATCCTTATTAGAGGAGAGAGGATTTTCAATCAATAACTGTCAGCTGCATGTTTTCTTAAACATGCTGTCAATGGGATTTCTTTCCTTCCTTATATCAGTCAAATGATTTTCATACTCACAAATGTGAGAGCCATTTAATCACTCCATGCATCTGTTTAGATTTCAGCTTCTCCAGTTGCGAGTACCAACAAGGAGGCCAATTTTGACTGCATTTTTTCTGCTGTCTGTGTACACATGTAGTAGAAATTGTATTGAGACCACAAACTCATTTCACATTCTGTAGGTCACCGAATAGCTGCTGGTAATGATTTTTGCTCACTAATGACCTAGGTTATATTTGAATCAGTGCCCTAGAGGTGAAACACTGTATTCCATTACTGATTCCCTGAGTCATAAAATCCCTTGATAATTTTTTTTCTAGGTGGTTTTTGCAGTACTATTATTTATTATCTTATAAAAATTACACGTTCATCAAGCTTCTGTAAAATGAATATAAACAAGCTGCATATATGAGACAGAATTATTTACATTAAATGACCCTCAAAATGTGGCAGTACTGTAGGATCAACACTATTTAACAGCCACAGGGGAAGAAAGTAAGAGGCACGCTTTCTATTGAAAGGAAATATTCTGTCAGGAGAGAGTAACTGTATAATCAAACATATGAAAAAAGGATATTATATCTGTCAAAAAAAAAAAAATAAGCCTTAGTAAATTAATTATAACCTTGGCTTTTAGTCACATCCATAGGCAATACTCCTACATATTTCACTCATATATTTAAGTTAACATGTCCATCTCTACTGGGGAAGTATACTTCCTCTATTAACATATTATACATATCACATGACCTACCATGTGCTATGTATACAAATAATTCTCCCCCTCCCAGTGAGGGATTAAGAGAAGAACCCAGGTTCTTAAGAGAAAGAAGTAACTCTATTGTGAGTCTTAAAAAAACAGGCTTGTGTAAGAAATGTAGCAAGGGGTAAAAAAGACAAAGTGTTTTGGTGTCTAGATGTACCAGAGCTTTCCAATATTACACTCCTCCTACCTGCTGTGCTTAGCTACGAAATTTGGCACTGCCACAGGAAAGAAATATATATATCTGTTTGCTTTTTCATCCGTGTACCACATGGCTTTCACTTTCATCAAAACACAGCCAAAGTGCCACAGGGGAATTATTCCCATGGCTGCCTTAGCAGTTGTGATCTTTGACCTCTGCTGGAAATGGATTCCAGGCACACTTCTGCCTGACAGGTGAACCATGTAAAATCTTGATGAGGTGTGTGTTTTGTTTTGTTTGATTAGCAAGCCCTAAAATCAAGGCAAAGCTTTGTCTTAAAAAGAAAAGCTCACTTTCTTTATCCAGGCTTTGCTTTTGCAAATTTACTGATCTAGAATAGCAAACATTGTTTTCTACACAGCTAAAAAGCACATCTGTACATGAAAGTGGCATTTTAGCAAGTCACAATGGGTAACAGCTCCGAGTGCAGACCTTGTGGCAGAAGAGGAAGGCTTAGAGCCATGACGTCATAAATCTCAACAACTCCTGCAATGCACTGAGCGCGTACCCGCAGCATAATGAATCTGCTCCCTGGAGGAAAAAGCTTAGGAGCAGGAGGAAAGAGAAGATTATTTTTAGCTAAGGGAACCCTTTGTCTTACAGCATTAAAAATCCTTGAGTTGGTTTCTCACAATAGCAGCCTTGTGCAGTGCTTTACTTTTAACGCACGGAGTGCTGCAAAACGTAAAAATTACAGCATAAAGCACAACATTCTGAACTTGCCTATTTGCTTTTTACTTCATGTCCTTTTGGCTTCAGTTAAATTTTTGCTCCTGTCAAAGCTCCAAATTTTAGCCATAGAATTCTAAGCTCTTGTTTTTGTCTGCCACCAAGTCGCACATTTTTTAAGTGTTATACAGACTTCAGCAATAAGAGCAATAAACATCATTTATTAGTCTGACAGGTTTAAAATGCAATACCTAAAATTAAACTGAAGGTCCATTCCCATTTGAACATTTTATCTAGTGAGACACAGATCACCCTTTTCCTCTAATGCCAAAGAAATTTGATTCTACATCCATTAATAATCCCAGATGTCAGCCGTAGACAACATTTTCATCAATCATTGCATTAAAGCACTGACCAAAAGATATACCTATGAAAGAAGAAAATACACTTCCCACTACTTTAACGTCTTTGATGCGTTTTTAAGATTTTAAGCCATTTTGCCAAAGGCTACTTTTAGTAAAGTGGAGAGACAACTGCAAACACATATCAGCTGCAAAAATGTTTATTTTGTTTAGCAAAGAAAAAGAAGTCTCGGAACCTATTTTAGCTGCATCCTACATATTCCCAAGTAACACACTATGCTTTCTAATACACCTCACTGTTCGCTATCATTACATTTGGGCTAATCTGGATTGAGTTTGACCTGAACTTTAATGCACATGGAGTAGCTGTAACCAGCTGCTCTTGCTCCATGTCCAGACTGGCCTGGCACAGCACTGTTAAATGGGGCATCAGGGGTATGTCTACATCACACAAATCGAATCTAAGAGGAACTACCAAGCTGCCTCCAAAAAGCATTAATTCAAGTATCAAAACTAGACAGATACATCAGCGCAGTATTAGTTTGCCTATTAAGTGGGACTAATTAGTCTATATAGCAGCTTGTACTAATGAATTTCAATGAAAATGGGCTAAATCTAATTACCTAACAGCTTTTCTGCATAAGAGCACATACACAAAGTGTTACTTTGAATTTGCTGATACACAGTAACTGTCCAAACATTTAACCTTTCACTCTTGTATATTTCAGTTTCATTCCCCAGTCATATGCATAGATTGAGCCTTCAGATCAGCTGTCTGAGAAACTAGGAGAAAGCTGGAGGGAGGACAATGTGGAACTAACACAAGCGATCCTTGGATCCAAGGATACTGCTAGTAGATATGAAAAAGAGCATGTATTACTAAAATCACGCAGTGATTATTCTGCACATCACTTACTTCTGATTACGTCAAGTTCCCCTATGGCCCATGCATGCAACATGAAGAAAGCCCTCCTGGAAGAGTTATGCCTGTTGATGGCCATTGCCATACAAGGTAATGATCTAGCTTTGAACATAAACTTCTAGCTCCCACTAGATACGTGCAGAACCTATAACAAATATGATGTAGTCATCCATCACATTTTCCACATAATACATCAAGATTTCTTTGCTTCTGATCAAGGAGGGTGTTAAGTCAACAGATCCAGCCATGGTCAACTTATGCTACCACTTTGATTTGTCTGCCTTTACTACTGAAATATTGAGTAACACTTTTTAATGTTTTGAAGTAGCCTGGCAGTTGAAGTCACATTTCAATACCTGTAAGACTCCTAAATCAATAGCAGAAGTAGGACTAACGGGTAATTATATTTCACATTCAGGTTTGTAAAGACAGGCACTTTAGTAGATCCAATTAAATGCACAGGTGAATGGAATACTTAAATTCCCACTGAAAAATTCTTCTAACCTTTTAAAGACATTTTTATTAATTCCAAGTCCCTATCTGTCTTATGGATGCCTGTATAAATCCATGTATAAAACTTAGGCTCCTAAATCACATAAGTTCTTTTGAATTTCCTTCCTGTTTGTTGCCTCTGTCAACAATTTCCAATGCTGTTCTCTCACCAGCCTAATTTCTTAAGAAATTCTAGCTGATATTTTTCACAGGATGTATCTTTATTCTATTCCAAGTTATTATATCAGAGTGGAGTTTACCTTCTGTAAGTGATTCAGCAAAAGATGAATTGAAAACACACAGGCTTCGTAGTAATTAACTCCACCCACAAGTGTCACTTCCAGCTCCCTGTTTGAGAAAAGCCTCCCAGTTTCCAGAGTGAACACAGGCTGTGCAGTCTTTGTGGGCATCTCTAGATATTACCGGGACAAGTGCTGATGACTTGTTGTCGCAGGAATGACAAGCACACTTTGCAGAGTCCCTCTGCCTGTGTGCAAGACTCAGTGCATTCCCAAGTCATCCCTGAAATTGTGATAGAAAGCGCAATGAGTGAGTGGTTCTTGCAGATGCTATTTTGATTGTCTAAAACCCCACAACTTAAGAATATAGAAATTCTAAATTCACAATATACTAATTAAAATAATTAGCATTACTGATGTCATCAGGCCATTTATGTAGCTGCCTAGCAGACCAAGACTACGGTAGAGGCAGAACTCAGGGTAAAGGGGCAGGAAGAAGGCCTTGTGTGGTCTTGCTAAGATTAAGTTGTTGATCAAACTGTTTGGAAATGTCAGGTCAAAATTTCAATGTGGATATATATAGCTTATAGGGTTACATGTAATACTGCTGAAGATAAGTGTGATAAGAATGTAGTAAGTAAGAGATAAAAGCAGGGTGGAGGTAGGGAAGAAGGAAGAAAAGATGAAGGGGAACAAAGTACTGGGCTCCCAGCGCAGTGCAGGTTCCTCAGCCAGCTAGAAGGGAGGGTAGAACGGGAATCCAGATAGCACCACTTGGGAGACTGAAGGAGGAAAAGATAAAAGGGCTTATTTTTGTTTAGGCAAAATCTCATTCATTTTTATGCACTTTGACCAGAGAGCTGCCCACAAGTACAGATGCCACTTAAGACTTAACTTCTGTCAGACATACCCCAACATACCTGTAAAACAAACCTGACCAGCTGCTTGGGCAGCTATGTCAAAGATTGGAGGAGGTGGATGTGAAACTACAGCAAATGATCCCTCATATTAGGACACAGCTGGTGAACAGAAAGATGTACAATTAAAATCACACTGTGGCTGTTCTGCACATTACTGACTTCTGATTAGGGCAACCATTTAAAAGAAGTGTGCAGTAATGAAGGTGGCAATCAGAGTAACTCCAGTGGGAAAGGAGAAGCATTTGCCACTTTTTCCCTATCAAAACTCACCTAATGTGCCAGCCCACATCATTGTGCAGCTCTTGGAAATCAGATGTCCACAGTGAACCATTACAGGTTCTGTCATCCTCATCATGTACCTGTCACACACACAGATGATGGTAAGCCAGGACTTACCACAGACAATACCTGTTTTACAGTGGCAAGTTTGTCACACAGAAATTCAGTCTATCCTCCCACTTCTATATGTACTGTTGTTCCAGATAAACAAACCGAACTATCCACAATTGGTGATTTTTATTTTTTTTTAAGACAGTGTATATAAGGATTCCTTACCTTATTAATAATCACTAGTTATCATGGTAATTAGGAACTTGAAGTGCTAATAAGTAGCCGCCAGATGCGTTCTAATTTCCTAGCACTGGCAGTAGACAATGCATATTGCTTATTGATACTCAGTAGCGTAACTGTGCTAATTTACTAGCATCTAAGGAAACCATAAGAAACTCAACATATTACACAAACATGACTCGAATCTTATGGTCTCATCTTTCACAGGAAAAGCATCTGAAATCTGTAAAGAATTTGAACTTCAGTTGTGTCTTATTGAGACAGAGTCTTGGTCCTTTTAGTAAATAAGGCAGCAAATTCGAATGTTTCTAAAAATACCGATATTGCAATTCATCGTGACCAAACGCTTTATTGGCACTCAGTTCGAAACAACAATGCTAACGAAGCATGATAATCATTGATGGTACAGGATGCTTAATGATCTAATTAATATTAACAAGCAAAGAATAATCAAGGTTTATAAAGTGCTGTAAACTTGTTTAAGAAAGATGAATCATATAACACTTGCTTAAAAACAAATCCTACTGTGATTGGACTCTAATAGGTAGGATCTAGTGCATCTAGATAGATTTCAGAGCACAACTGAGTACAGAGGTTAAGAAGTGACAAGTGAACTTCTCTCAACATCAAAATCAACATCCTCATGGAAAAACTTCAGTTTTGTAAAAATTTTAGAGTTTCTGAGAAAGAAAGTCTGAAATGACAAATAACAAAGATGAGCAGAAGGCTCAAGGATTACTGTATCCAGGATTGTTCTTTCAATATCTAACCCATAAGAAAAAAAATGCATAAAAATACTT
This sequence comes from Gallus gallus, assembly GCF_016699485.2. NCBI lineage: Eukaryota > Metazoa > Chordata > Aves > Galliformes > Phasianidae > Gallus > Gallus gallus. The sequence continues at coordinate 34,242,919 of NC_052536.1, read as the reverse complement.
TTATATGAAAAGTGGATTCTACAGAACAATCTGGAGAAACAGCCAGACTGTCACAGCTGATGAGAACTTCACTTTGAAAGAGAATGTCTAATTTTGAAACGTGATATACTCAAGATAGATGTTCAGTGAAAGAACTATGCTTAACCAGATGAAAGAAACAACTTGTAGGCAGTAAAAAACAAAACATCCTTATTAATTTAAAAGATTCTGCAAAGCAAGTTAAAATAAACTAATCTATTATTGAGGATTACAAATGAGAATGTCCTCTGAAAAGCACACAGCAAAGCAGTAATCCTTAATGGAACAGTTACTGAAATGCGGTCCAGTCAAATAGAAAAAGATAAAAGATGTTTGACAGGCTTCCCCTTCAATGTCATGCTAGATGTAAAAGAAAGAAGAAAGTAAAGCCCCAGTATAGGCCCAGTGGTGAATAGACAGCACTGAAATTCATTGAAAAAATAACTACAAGAAGTTGTCTCATCACTGACAAAGATTATAATTGCACCGACACCACTGAAGACCTGTTTAGCACTGGATGACACAGTTGCCTTTACAGACTACCAAATAGTCACTTCTTTCAGTAAGAGAAAGAAAAGAGACCAATCGTAGAAAATGATTGTAAACTAAACAACCATGAGTTTATTCAAAACGTTGAATATAATTCATGAACCACTAGTGTTTGAAATTTTTTGATTCCATAGGGCATGTACAGGACATACTCAGGTAAACTTATTTGACAAGGAATTTTATGGGCTTAAATAAAGGTGACACTAGGTATTTTTCCATATCAAAGATGAAGATGGTTCCCACATGGTGTATATAAGTCAAAAGAAAGAAAAACCTTTATGGGATCAAGCATACCAGACTCAGCTACCTAAAGTGAATATTGCTAGGTTGGGAAGGAAAGCGAGGCCTGGGAAAAATGACGGCTAGGCTGTCAGTCTCCAATATTTTGTCAATATAGCTCAGAAAGCAAAGTTGACATGAACCTTGCCAGTAAGTAATGTGGAGGCAAATTTTCATTTTCAGAGAGTTTCAAATTGAGGTTTTGTCCAAAAAACTCCACCCAGTGAGTTGTCATGTGATAGAATTTCCTTTTCTGGTCTTCTCTGCTTCTGCCTTCAGAATAACAGATCCCAAATCTGTTATTCAGCCCCTTTGCCACATCCTCTGTATTGTTCCTCAAAACAGTTAAATCAGGTACCATTTTCTTTTATTAAGATAATTATGTTTCACTAATTTTTTTTTTTCTCTGTAAAGAATAAGGGGCAGATATTTGCTCATCTCCTCCTGATTTTCTCCTTCAGACAGCTCTGGGCAATTTATCTTTTTTGTGCTATGGCCATTCTGCTTTAAAGGACCTTGAAAAATGGAGTTCAGACCTCCTTGCTTTGTTTGAGGTGAATAATACAGTATGATAATACAATGTGAAATAATACAAATATGATAATACAGTGTTCGAATTTTGTAGAATTCTGGCATCAGTATCATGTTGCACACTGGATAGCACATAATCGAGGACCAGCTAAATCCTGTTTACTGGAATGATCTCCCTGGATATTTAGCATTAAGAATGAAGCATGTCTACCTGGTACTCCAAATGAGCTTGCGGTGATTGCAGTTGATTCTCAGATGACTTCCAGTACACAGTCAGTGATTACTTTGCAATTTCCCTCTACTGCAGCTCAGAGGAGGAAGACAATTTCTACTCATACAAAGAAAATGCTTTAATTTATGGATTCTTGAGGACTTAACTGGTATAGTTCAAGACTATTGACAAACAGGTAAGAACAGTGAATAATCCATACAAAACTGAACATTAAAAATCTCCTATTTAAAAAAAATCATTTCCCTTATGACACACTATTTCCATTCAATCTTTTTTCAATCCTAACAGATCTCTATCTAAATAAATGCTAACATTGTCTAGCTAGAATTGGTGATCACTTCAACAGATCATGTAAAGCTATTACAAATTTTGAAATATAAACTGATACTTTAGTTCATATTCTAAAAGTTCTGTCATCTCCCTGAAAAAAGAAGAAGAAAGATACAGGAGAAAAAGAAATAGCTTAGTACTTCAACATGAAGAGAAATTCAGAAACATAATGAAGTACTTCTGAAAATCGTGCAAAGCATATAATGAAACCATATACATAAAGAAGGTAAAACTTTTTCAAGAGGTAAGCAGTAACCTTCTGTTCACTTCCGCTCTTTTTCTTTGTTGTTACTGCTAAAAATTATTATCTGTACTCATACTCATGAGATAAATAACATTGACATTTCAGATGTCTGTTTAGATCTTCTGATACAGCAAGTTGTAAAGCACAGCGACAATAATGCAGGAAATACTAATACTCATGTTTCAGGATAACCACTGCCATGCATCGAAAAGGTCAAAACAACATTTCCTGCATAGTACAGGATTGCTCCATTGATTAATACGGAGATTTCCCCTTTAAAAATCCATTGTAAAACCAGAAAATAGGGAAAGGAGTGACAACTACGCTCTCTCAGTACGGAAAATCTAGGTTTTCCTCTGGAAAATCGGAAAATCAAATATTTCTCAAAAATTTAGTTTAGTTTTTTTGATTGTTTGTGTTCTTCTTTACTACTGCACATTTTTTTTTCTAAGATTCTTATACAGTCCCTGTCTGGTTCAGAACAAATATATCCAAAGATTCATTAATGTTATTAATTCAAATGTTTTAAAAACAGAAAGGTAGAAAAGCAAAGGAGGAAAACTCTGTGGCCTGGACAAAATTAAACTCACTCAGATTTCATGTGTGAAATATACCGACAGCAGAAAAAAAAAGTGAATAAAATGGGGGCGTTGCAGTAGTCCCCCCCCAAAAATGTTGCACATGTTCAGCAATAGAGATGGGAAATTAAACTGTCACACTCAGCAGTGAGCAAAAACAAAAACCAAGCAAAACATGAGGATAAAAAGATGTAAAGCTCTATATTGTTGTTACACGAGAAGAAGAAATCTGTGAGCCCTGCATATTACAAAGACAAGGACAGCAGCAAAAATATTCAAGCTCTTTTTCTATTTCTTTGAAATACTGTATGTGTCCCTTCCATTTAAACATCCTGGGCCCTTGTGAAAACTCACACAGAAAAATAGTAACTCAGCGTGAATCTCAGAGTCTTCCTTGATTAGCATTTCTGACTGACTTCATAAGTTCAGCTGCAACATCCTGTTCAGAAATGCAAAAATCTTATCTGTATGCTGATGGAATGAACAGACACCGTATGGATGATGCTCAGAATAAAAGTTCAGGCAAGGGTGAGACAGCCTTCCAGCTCATGTTTTCTGCAGAACAGGAACAGGTTACAAACGACCAGCAGATTATGCAAGGTATGTGAGCATTCGAGAGGAAAGCTGCTTTTGTGGATTGATCACGATGGCTTCTTCTGGCCAAGTTAGATGTGATCATTGAGGTTCACGTGCTTTGCTTCTGTATTTTTTTGATATTTAACTTTTTAAAAATCCTTCAATGGCAATAATAGATGTGATTGAACTTGATATCAGATCTGTGATCAGAAAGTTAGCCATTCATGTTAACTAGCAAGTTCAAAGAGGGTAGATTTAGGTTAGATATAAGGAAAATATCTTTCACAGTGAGGGTGGCGAGGCACTGGAACAGGTTGCCTACTGATGCGGTGGACACCCCATCCCTGGAGACTTTCAAGTTAAAGCTGGATCAGGCCCTGGACAACCTGATCTAGCTGTGGTGTCCGTTTTAATTGCAAGGGAGTTATACTAGATGGTCTTCAGAGGTCTCTTCCAACTCTAAGGATTCTACGATTCTAACAAGTAATTCTGCCAAATTTGTCAGTATCATCATGGCAAACACTGTGAGACACTGTCCCAACATTGTTATTATTATAAGCAATTTTTCTGCAAAAAATCTTGTTGACTTCAGTGGATAAGTCAATTTTACTCTCACTGGCAGATCTGATTGCAATTCTTATTACAGATTACAAATTGCTCCCCAGCTTCTGTCTACTATCATTACCCATCAACAACAGATCTTTCTCTGAGAGCAGTTTCTGTTGCTGGCAATGCTATTCAGCTCTTACATCAGGAAGAAAGGGGTTCCCACAAGTACCTGTGTTATGCTGTGGAACAGATCAGAAGGAATTTTAAAGATGGTGAAAAATGGCAGTTTCTCCAACAGTTGTTCTCTTTTGGAAACAAACCTTTTCCCTTCCTTGTTCCAGGTATGCAAGTAGTCCTTTAAACAAAGGAGAAATAGGATGCAGGATTGACTGTTTTGAGCTCATTTTCTAAATCTTTTTCAGAAAAAAAAAGTAAACTACTGGAATATTTAACTTATTGCATGTTCCTTCTAAAATATGTTGCCAAGTTTTCAGCCTTTCATAAAAAAATATACGTATATAAGTGAAGGAGGATTCACCAAGTTCCTCTGAAACTCACTTGAGTCATATACCCATGTATTGAATGATGTTTCATGTGACATTTTAGGCTTAGTGGTTTTGCATTTCAGTTGCAAGTAAGTGAGAAGACACAGTAGCAAGAAAGTGAGAGTGATACCTCCAGATTTGGACAGAATGAAAATAAGGTTTACAGCTGAAGTATAAGATAGGGGGCAAAAGTGGTCAAGGTTCCTTCTGAATTCAATGCTCCTGTATCACTCTATACACAGTTTATCTGCAAGGCCACAGCACAGCTACCTGAAAGATTCCTTTCCCTATATCAACATAAAAGGCAAATGGAGGAAAAATTACTGTTGGATGGCGAGTTCAGAAGGATTACCTGAATGTGAAGAAATTGCTCACAACGTCAACTTTTATTTTTCTCCCAAACATTTGTTTCTTATGACATTAGAAGCACATAATCACATTTCTTTCGCTAAGTTTCAGTTATCTGTTGCAGCATTTGCATTCTGCAAATCTTTATCCTCCAATAGTGAAACAAATCAAGAATTCATCCTCTGACAAAGAAAAGTTTAAGCCCTCTCAGGAGCCTAAGCCTGACTTCGTGCCATAATCTTACAAACAGAAATCTATCCCAAGGACAAAGATTACGGGTTCCGAGGACATTTTCCTTATCATTTTCTTGAACCCACTCCTTTATGATCTACAGTCCAAAGAAGGCAGAGGCACCAAGTGTCAAAGGTTTTACCCAGACAGATGACAAGAGGTGGTTCCTGAGTGTCTCAACTGCAGTGACGGAGCTGCCTGTGATGCACTCCTAGCATTCACTGCTTTGGGAACACTGCACTCCTCCGTGCCCCTCCAGCCACACAACTGGCGAGCAGGGCAAACAGAAAAGCCAAACCCCAAGAAAGAGCCTGAGAGAAGCTGCAATTAAAACGGGCCTGGCCAAATGCCAGCCCTGAATACCTCTAGATACAATGGGTCCTAAACCTAAGTTAGGCCAACCGCCAGGCTTGGGGATGCATGCACAACCATAATCTACCAAGAACAGACAGAGGCAGCAAAGTGCAATTAAGTGTTCTCTGTTCACCAGTCAGCCACAGCAACACTTGACAAACATTTCTGTATATGACATGAATAACAAAAAATAAAATATTTAATTCAATTCCTATCACTTTTGGGAAAAAGGAGAAAATTTGAAATCCAGGAAGGGAAATACTAAAACAGAGCTAAGAAAGAAACATCTATCATAAAAGGAGGATTTTAAAGCTGTTTTTTTGTTGGTTGGTTGGTTGGTTTTTTGGTTTTGTCCTTTTTTTTTTTTTTGCCATGGACACATAACCACACATGAATTGCATTGATTTACCTTCAGTAATGAGGACAGTTGCAAAATTGTTGGCAAACAGGCAGTGTGAAACAAGTTGAGTAAGAAAACCATCCAGCAATAAACTTTGGCTGCAATTTATGTTTGTTGCATTCTCAGCTTATACAAGACAGACTTCCAGTAATCCCCCTTTGACACTACCACCATGCTCCAACTTATTCCCCTCATTAGGCTCAGTTATTCACCATCTGTCAGTGCAAAAAAAAAAAGTCAGTCTGAATATTATTTCTTCATAGTGATGCGGAAGCAATAATGAAACTCATTACACAAACAGCAAGCTGGAATTAGGATACTTAGTCCAAACGAAAAAGAGCTGGAGCCCAAACTCCAGCCACTGGAGTCCAAGTCCTGCCACAGCCTGGTGCTGGGAGCCAAGTGCAGGAGCTGCCAGTGAGAGGAAGAGCACTAACGCACAGCCAGACCTGGTTGCAGTCTGGAATCAGAGGAAAAGAGGGGTTTAATTATGAGTAATGCCACTGCAAAGAAAACAAATCCTGCAAACATACGCACAGGCAAAAACCAAAGCCAGAGATGTGGCAGAGCTGAGCTCTCTCTCTCTGTTACGTTAAGCAGAATCAAGATGTAGTCTCAAGTTTTGAGTATTTTGAGTATATTTTACATGAAAACCTTAATAAATAAACCTAAGGATATGGAATCTTACCACTTAATAACTGATAAATTAATCATTATGCAAAATAGTTCAGCTACAAATCACTAATCCCCTTAGGAAGTCATAGACACTAAAGAAAGCAAGAAATACTTGAAGACTTCCATGTACTCTTTCTTCCCATCCTGCTAAAGAGAGAATCACAAGGTATTCATTGTCTGTATTTTCCTCATATGATTGGCAGGAGTGAAGAAAGTCTCCCAAAGGAGCACATAAATAATTTAAATGACACACACGGTGGTTGCCGGTACCCAGCAAAATTCATCCCAGCTCTAATGCAGCCTGGCTCTTTAGCACTCCTTCTCCAAAGCAGATAAACCAAAGGCATACAAGAAAACAAAGAAAGAATAAAAAATACCAGCAGGCCTCTCTACTAGCAGTTACAATATGTCTTGCCATAGGATTAAAATCTAAACCTTATTTTCAGAAAGGTTATAAGAAAATTGTGCACCAAATTGCTCTGTAATCTTTGGATGGAAACCATTGTGTATATTCGAAACAGTCATTAACACAACTTGCATGTCATTGCTTTGAACACAGCCAGCCCAAAATATGTGTAAAAGATGTTATAGGAGTATTTTAAATCAGGGCAGCAATCCAGCGTATTAAAGTATATAAGCTGCCTTTCTGTCTCTAGAGTTTTTAACATGATGAATGCCTGAACTCCTGTCAGTCTTGTTACGAGAGTTATGATACAGTGGTTGTTCAGCTGAGCACCACCAGCCTTTTGTAAACCTGAGTCAAAAGGATACTACCCTTCAGTGGAAACTAGGCCTCAGTTTTTCTGCATTTTTACATTGAGTGTGTTTTTCCTTAAAAAAAAAAAAACATTTGAGTTAAAGTTCTCATTTCAACACGGCAGAGGTAAAAGGTCTTTGGTTCACCTGCCACTGTAGACATGTGAGACTGAATTATTCAAGATGGCATGGTTTTTATACTGTTAGGAAGTTAAGGGATTCTTTTTCCTGTAAATATTTTAGACAACTAAATATCTACACAGATAACTTTGAAAGCTGAAATAAATTTATTTACTCTATGAAAAACATGGCTTGCTATTGAAGCTGAAGGAAAACCTGTTTTATTTATTTTTGCCTTTGAACATCGTCATCATACTATTTGAAATATGTCTGTGCTGAGGGAGGGAAGAATACATACAGCTTTGTCTGTCAAAATCAAGGCATAGAGCACAACATCATTAAACTTTTCAAAACCTTTGTCAGAAGTAGATACGTTCTCTCTGCAGGGAAAGCCAAAACAAAAATGAAAAACTACTCCTGCTTAAATTTCTTCTACGGGATTTTATCTTTAAGGTCTTCTAAAGCTTCTTCCTAATTCACAAAGATATGGGCATTTCAAACAACAGAACTCAAGAACTAAATGTTTTGTGACTTATTTTACACATGGAATCAGTTATTTAACAACAGAATCACTTTTGATATTAAGAAATTTTTGTATGGTTTCTTAGCACTACCACGGGTATTAAAAAAAGTACTTTTCCAATGAAAAAAAATATTGCAGCTCATAGTATAGTCCACTGCTGCAGGTCTTATGAAGTTAGATTTAAATGTTTTTCCTGAAATTGAATTGTCTGTGCATATAGAAATTAATGGGGCACTCCGTAGCCATGTTATCTACAGGAGGAAAAAACAACCTTTCAGAAAATTCCAAAGTATGCAGCTGCCTCTCAATCACCAGCTGCTAATGGTCCTTTTCCCTAGGGCTATTTGGGGAGAAGAGCCTTCTCACTCTGATACACCCACGTCACTCTGTTAACTCCATTATAAACCATCTTCACTGGTTCTGCAGTTCGGGGAGACGAAGCTTACCCAGATCTCAATTGTCACATTATTATTTCTGTCAAGCGCACTGCCTCAGTGTTTGCCTGTTGCTCAAGCTCTTCCCATAGATGCACATGTGTGCAAAAGAAAAGGGATCAAAGGAGTGACATTCACCTTCTTTAAATGCAGTATGGAATCAAACATGGGCCTGGTATGTGCGTGTGGCAGAAACTTACAGTTACGTACCCAACATTGCAAAAAGTCAGACGTAGCACAGACAGAAATCACCAAGTACTTCAGCAGGAATTGTAACACAGCAAACTCTACAGAATGTGCACCATATGAAAATCTTATAAAACAAATACTAGATGAAACAAAAGTGATTTTTATAGAATACATAGAACCTGCTTTACAAGTATAAAGAATGTGTACTCTTTATCTGCATACGAATGTAATTAAAATTCAAAGCATTAAAATGAATACTAAGAATAACAAGAACTTTAATGGGTCCCCATGGAGCACAGGCTAAGATGGTTTGTTTGACTAAACTCCCCTTCATAAATGTAGCTGCAGTGGAACTGAGCACACAAGAACAATAAAGCGGAGTAATTACCTTAAGAAGAGAACCACATAAAGGTGAACAAAGTAAAAAAGTATGAATAAAGGTAAACCCAATGTAACAAATTTAAATGAGAAATGGAGGCTACTGTATCAGCATAGTGAGGAAGGCAGCTAACCAAGTACTGCTGTCTCTCTGCCTCTGCCTTTATCTCACACTTCCTAATTGTTTCGTGTCACAAAACCAAGACAAAAGCAACAAAAGTAACTTTTCAAAAAATATAAGATACATACCACAATGTTGTACTGAAATGACAGCATGTACAAATAGCTTTTTCCAAATGACAACTGAATAGACAGTAGAAAGACGTTTCCCTGAAGTCCATCTCTCCCAATGCTGTAAACAGATTACAGCTGGCTGCTGGATAGACAATGGGATGGCATCAAAGCAAGCAGTCCCACCTAAGAGGAGCACCTTTGGCCAATTTATTTAACGGACATTTTTCCAGAAGTGTTCCAAGGACACAAAAGAAGTCAGTCACCGCAACTCCTGCTTTAACATAAGGATTTGATTAACAGTCCAGAATGAATTACCTTGGGAAAAGACGAGGTCTGTATCTCCACGTGGGTTGTCAAACTGCGTGTGAAACATCTCCCAAAGGGTTATATCACAAGATGTGTTTAAAGCACATGGAAATGAGTGACAGATCTCCATAAAATGGCACATTTTAACCTAAAGCATAAGCTCCTGAATCATAAACAACTCAGATATGTGGATGAAGCAGGACAGGAAACACGGAGAACTTACTACAAAAGCTTTTCCACTGTGTTTTCCTGGTTATTTTCAGAGGCTTGAAAATACCCTTTGTTAATCAGGTTGGATACACAGCTGGCTTTTGAAGCGCCTATTTTTAGTCTAGTACAACACAAAGCCGTTAACTGGGACTTAAACATTCATCGTGATGTGGAAAAAAAATGATAATTAAAGGTGCATCTACAAAAATCACAATCGTGGTACGAGAGATATGGAATAGGCTGAGGGATTGTGTCTACCTGGAATTGGGTCTTGAGCCTGCTCCTGAGCTTTGGTGCCTACAAAAACCATTGCTCCTAAAACACAATCAAGAGACCACAAGGTGGTTTTACTTTTCATCATGTGGTTACATGGTTGCAACAATCCTTCAAGATAGAAGAAGCGATCAGACCCAGTCCCCTCTTGAGACATTCTGAACCTCTTCGTATTACCTCCAGTGAGGATGTGGGCTACTTTAATTACTATTTTCATAACAAAGCTTTGTATCTTTGTTTCTATTAATATTTATGTACATGCCATAGGAACAGAAAGGAAGAATGGAAGTAGCTTGGTATTTTTAAGATATTAGATGTTTTAACCCGTTGCAAATCAAAACAGTCAAATCTTTTCAACATACAGTAGAAGTGTACACGTATACACAAAGCAGCAATAACAGTGTCGGTGCCACCAATACAAAACTCAATAATATTAATACCAGTTATCCTTGGAGAATTGCACTTGGGCAACACTGGAAATCTTCTAAATGGAAACAACGTGCTCAGGCATCAATTTGTTTTCTTTATAAACATCTTTTTACAATATTTACTATCTTCTGCCTGTCTCCTTAAACTTCTGAATCTCAGCAGGTTCCTGCAGTGTAAGAACCTTAAGAATAATAAAACAAATGGCTTTTCTACTCAAGAGATTAGCCTCTAGCACACATAACCATTTCTCTCACTATAATAGAATTCTCAATTGGTTAAAAGAGCTGTAATGTGCAGAGATGGTGTGTCCATCATCCGGACTTGATGCATTAAGTCTGACTTTCTATTTCTATTTCTGACTGTATAAAATTTGCTGTGCTCCAAAGTTCAAGTGAACTCGAACGTATTTCTCACAGCACCTTTTTTTTTTTTTAGCAAGCAGGTCAAACATTGTACTATATGTACTATAGAAAATAAAACCTCTTTTCTAAGAGTAAATTGTGGTGAAGAACATTATTTTTATGCACTCAAATAAACAGGGATAGTCAGTGTTTACAAAACCCTCATTACTCAACACAGCATACAAAAAAGCCAGATATTTTAGTGAAGCATTTGCCTCCTACATATACTCGTTTTCTGACCATGAACAGACTCAAGCAACAGCTTTTTTTTGTTTTAGACAATGAATTAGAGGACCTGATTTAGAGACATGAAAATACTTAGCTCTCCGGTTTTCCATCCAGCTTGATTCATATATGCACACCTAAGGCAAACTACAGGGTAGAATTTGGGAGAGGATAAATCTGGATGATGTTCTGTGCACAATTTCAAGAAAAGAGAAGAAATGATACCACACTGAGAACTCAATGAACAGCACTGTCTACTTTGTCTGAGAAATTATGCTTTGCCTACTTATGTTAATGGAAAGAAAATTTATTTACCCATCCATCCATAAAACTGAATGAATTAAACTCTAAATTCTAGGCAGTCTAGAATAGCTAAATGGAACCTCACAAAAGCAAGAATCTCATTAAAAATGAAAATGTAACCAGTGAAATATGAGACTCAAAGAAATGAACACTCCACCAAAATGATTCATAAATTTCCATCTAATCAGTGTTTTACTGGGTTTGTTGGTGGTAGAAGGGGAAATCAGCACAACAGGGCTCTGCACACTAGGCTGAACAAAAATTGGCCGCGCTGGAAAACAGAGTTGATCAACAGCAGATCTGAGATGATTTCATGTGTAACTTTCTTCTGTAAAAATGAGTATCACAGATGAAGAGAATACTATAAATACCCCCTATTTAAATTTTAATAAACTACTCAATAGTTATTCTGCAGCCTCTAACTGAGGGCTGGTATAGCTGTGCAAGTTACAAAAATGAAAACTGAACAATCATAAACAAAGATGACAGCACATTGCATAACACCAAGATGAAACTTTTATCACCACGTTGCATCCCAGACTCATATTAGCCTCATTCTCTTTAACAGCTACACTGATTAATTAAAGTAGCATGCAAATAAGAGATCAGCGTGTTGGTCAAATTCTGAGGCGATAATACATCTGCTGAACACCACCATTAGCAGAGAGAGGATTCAGAAAGGTTACACTATTGGCAGAATAGAGATTTTTAGCCTGGCAAAATAGAAGCTAATCCATTTGCAAGAGGAAAAAAATCAAAACACAGCAATAAAACATGAGTGAGCATTCAGGGGACTGATGCAGTAAGGGGAGATGTGGTAGAAAGTGAGGGAAAGAACAGTAGAGGCCAACTCCCAGGTGTTTACCTGGAGGCTTGAGCCATGATACTGAATCTCCAAGGCAGGCATCCTGTTCTTCTTCCCGCACCACAACTCTGCACTTGAGGCTGCATGACCTCCTGGCCTCTGGCAGTCTATTGTGAACACGCCTGCTGTCTTACTACTGCACATTTCTCTGCTGCAGCACTGACTCAGGTGTATCCTGTCCCCCAGCAAGTATTTTGTGGCTTGAGGCAAGCAGCCAATAGAAACCATCACTTCAAAAGAGTGATGTTTAAGTACCAGAGAGAGAAGGAATTTGCATGGCATTGCTCAACAGCTTCTCTGTGCAAAAGGTTTGCAAAAGTTCTGCTTAGTTTGTTGTCTGAGCTGCAAATTAGCATTGCTGAGCAGAAGAATCACGCAGCACTTATTCCCTTCCCAAAACTAGAACCCAAAGAAGGGGATAAAGGAGGTAGGCATTCAGATACTGAAGAGATTACACGAGAATCACTTCAGTGTACACTTCAGACTGAGGAGGCTGAAGCTGTTGGTAGGGAATGCTGTGCAAAAAATTCATATAAATGAGGAGAATTTGCAAACATAACAGCCTGTTCCATGCTCACCTCCCTCTGGTGCAGAACCTCTCCCTCCGCCCTGCTGCTGTCACCAGAGAGCAGAGCTCAGTGCTGCCCTTCGCTGCCTGTGAGGAGCTGCAGGCCTCCATGAGGCCTCCCCTCAGCTGCTCTGCTCTGTGCTGAACAAACCAAGGGGCCTCAGCTGCTCCTCATTTGTAGACTTCCTTTGGACAATCTCTAACAGCTTTATATACTTTATATATATAAACTTCACATACTGTGGCTCCCAAAGATGCACGCAGTGCTTGAGGTGAGGCTGCACAGCACAGCACAGAGCAGGACAATCCCTTCCCTCACCCAGTGGCAGTGCTGGGCCTGATGCACCACAAAGAACGGTTTGGGGCCCTTTCGGTTTTGAAAAGGAATGCTCTTAGGGTAGATTTTTACTTGCCCAGCTATGTGCCTTCTTTCGTCTTTGTCGTTATTGCAGAGACACTCACCCACTGAGCTGTGAAGCCCAGCTGTGAAGCTCAGCTGCAGTACCAGCTTACCTGTGGCCCACAGCTCTGGCTATAGGCGGGAAGCCCCAGGCTACGCAGCCCCCCCCCCCACCCCCCACCCCTGTCATCAGAGAGCATGTGAACACATGACAGCCCAACACAAGACTGCTGCTGAGAATAAAATAACTATTTGCTGGCCAAATGGATAATATTCTATCCTCCAAAGCACTGAAACTATCATGGGAGAAGGGGGAACCATTAAGAGTTCAGTTTATCCAAACCACACAGACAGCAAGGCTTTTACAAGTCAAAAGTCACCTGTTGTGATAAAGCATGATTATTGAGGTGCCTATTCAAAGTGGTGTGATGAAAGCCAGTGATGAGTGCACTAGTGAACCTTCTTTTCCACCCTGACCTCAAAAACAGTCTTTGATAACATGATCAGCACTCTAGCAAACCCTTTCTTGTTTCACAGACATACCTTAATGATGTTTCAGATGAATACAGATCACATAATTGAGGTAGAAAGAGAAGAAATTCATCTTGTCTTAGTATCTCAAAAATTGACATACTTGCTAGATGGGGAAAAATGCATTTATATACAGACACTTTATTGAACTATATATATTCACACTATGCCATATATTATATACTATATATATTACCGATTTCAGCAGTGGTTTCACAAACAATAGGCCCTATGGCTACCTCAAACTTTTGTAAATAAAGCCCTCACATTCACATAATGCATTTCTAGAATGACATACAGTGCATTGTATGACACGTATGCGTAACTCTGTATCACCAAGAGCATTAGAGAAATATGGTTCCTAACAGAATTGCTTTAAGAAAAGTATCCTATCACATTATTACCTTTCACAAATGTACTGTAAGTTAATTGCTTTGTCATTGAAGAAACTGCTGCTTCCGTATTTTGGAGTGCAGTGTCAACAGTAAAGGCTGAAGGCGGGGATATTGATACTGCAGCACAAAACCAGCATAACCTGATTAATGGCCTCTATTGCTAAGAATTGCAATGAGAAGTCACACTGCAGTGCTATGGATTTCGCTTCTTACGAATGTAAAGGAAGGGAGAAAATGAGAAGACAGCTGCATTCAAAAACACAAATCATGGGCTTTGTTTTCAAAATTAAAGGGGGAAGGGGGGGGGGGGCGGGGAGGGGAAGTGGGCTTAGTTGTTTTTTTTTGTTGCTGTTGTTGCTTTTATCTAGCCCAGGAACTGATGAAGGGAGCCATAAATTTAATAGCCAACAAACCTTACAAAAAACATGGCATTGAATCAATTAGCATGTATGAAATGAGATCTCTATTATGAGATTCAGTGCCAAAGATATTTGCATTGTTTATGCAACAGCACATATCTCTTTGCAAACAAAGCTAAAAACGCTGCAAGAAAATTCTTATTCTAAAATTGATAGAAATGAAGAGTTATGATGTATTAAGTAGATCTGCTAAGGTACAGGAAGCATTTTCACATTCTGAATACAGCAAAGTAACACAGAAATGAAGGCATCTAACTTACATCACCTCACTATATTTCTCTCAAATATTTGAAGTATTCTTTAAAGAAAAATCATTAATCCTAGAAACTTCAATGAGTGATTTTAATATTGTTAAAGCAAGCCAGCCATGATAACTGAGGAAAACAGAACAGCTGAATTGAGTATATGTGTTAAGTCACATCTTCTGTTCCAGATCACTTAATTCAGCAACCCATTTGAAAGACTGCCTTTGCTTTTATCCGAGGATGACTGTCTCTTTTATGCTTTCTCTGTCATCCTTCTCGATGACAGTGCTGGATCACAGAGTTGCTGCATGATTGAACAGCTATCTCAGGAGTGACAAATAATGAAAACTCCTGCCACTTGACCTCTTGGAAAGGCAGAACTTCAGCAGCCCCATGGCAGTCCATTCTCCCTGACACTCAGGCACATATTGAGAAGGCACCTGCAGCCAAACAGCTCCCAGTGCCTCGAGCGGACAGAAACACTGAACAAGGCAAGAGAAGAACACGGGCCTCATGAGCTTCAGCAAAAGACAATCCCCCTCTTTGCATGATGCTATTTTAAAAGCATACACTGACAATAAAATTTGGCATTTGTAGAAAATAAGCTTTGGGGCTAAACAGCTGTACACATTGTTTGCAAGATGCAAGAAATACTATACTGCTGTACTCGGTGTTAGTAGAGTGCTCAGAACTATGCCCAGATTGGACCACCAACATTAAGTTATATAGCTGTAAGAGGCCTCAAAAAGCAGCAAAAATACTACAAGGCTTATAAACATAACCTGTAAAAAAGCTTACAGGAATGTGTTGCTTAGAAAAAGAAAAAAAAAAAAGTGGAAAGCAGTGGAAGTAGCAGTCTTTCAGCATCTAAAGGTCACCACAAAGCTGACAGTGATAAATACTCACTGCGTCCACGTGAATGAAGAAGAAATGAGTTTATCCTGCAGTAAAGAAGATTTAGCTTGGCTACTGGAAGAGTTTTTGAAACGACCCAGTACAATTTTAGTAGTTTAAAAACATCTTTAGTATGCCTTCCAATGAAATATACTTACACAGTGCCATAAAAAAATCTCTTACTCAGAAAATTAGTATACCAGTAGGAAACCTAACAATAAGGGGGTATGCCTATCAATGTGGATACTTCGTTGATACTTCCAGAGGAATACTTAGCTAATTCTAAATTTTCTTTGAAAACTGAATTCTCATTATTTGTTTTTTTCTTGAGGTAAAACATTGTTTGCAATTCAACAACAAAAATGCACATTAGGATTTATTTATTAAACTGTGTAGATTGCAGATTTGGCTGCATCAAGTACATTTCTGAGAATCTTTGTCTGGGTAGGAAAATCACTTTTCCAATATGAAAACAGATAAGACCGGGTATTTCTTTTAAAGCTCTTGGTTCTTACACTGAAAGGGCCAGGTTGGTGCAAACCGCCTTCAGCACCTCCTTGGTCCCCACCAAACCTGAGTTGGTGGCAGCTAAGACCGCTGCAGTGCTAGAAAATGTTGGAACGTCCTCATCATATAAAAATGCATTCAGAAGATACTGCAAACACTGGGAGGGAAAATTTACCCACCATAAATATTTCCTCCAATTCAGTTCAAAATTTCAACTCTCTTGAAATTCCCACTCCTCAGCTTCCTACTGACGAGCTAAACCAGTTGCATGGCCACTTAGGTCATGCTCAGCATGTCTTCTAGTAGTCCTTCACTTCATTTAATAGCCATATCAACTTACTCCGAGAAAGCAATTGCTTCCCCATCCCCTGCCTCACAGGTTAATTCAGCACAGAGAGCCATTTACCCTTTAAACGAGTTCCGGACATACTTTTTTACTATTGTTCAGTGCAAGAACTGCACGGAACCAAATAACTGAACAACTAGTTAAGTTTCCTCAACTCGTATCTCAAAAGTGGAAGGAGGCAAAGTCAGGCTCTTGCAGTCTGTAAGTTATTTTTTTCTTCACATTTCTGAAGATCTGCCAGCCTGGGGCTCTGGGCACCCATCCCAAAGTTAATTATGAATAACTACATGTAGACATTCCCCTCAGCCCACTCCTTCTCAGCAAATTTAGGGAGGAAAAAAAATAGGTTTTGTAGAAAGCCCAGCAGCTTGCAAACCTACTTCCTTGTAGTGCAAAGGAGGAGAAGTAAGATCTAACGCCAAGCACACCCAAATGAAAATGCCCTGCAGCAGAACCTCTTCATTCACATGGAGGAAACTCCAGATCCCCACATCCGCAGCTCCTCTGTTCTCTGGGGTGAGGGGGTTGGGGAATAAGGAAAAAAAAAAAAAAAAAGAGGAGTACCTCAGGAAATCAAACTTAATCTATTTGCAGAGTAGTAGCTTACAAACACCCAGGAAAGTGTTTTAAGTGGAATACTGGAAGTGGGGCAGTGGTCAAAAGTCAAATGGAGCTGCAAGACCCTGCTCTGCAGCATACGAAAAGCACTCGGTCTCAGAAAAAAATAGAAGCAACTGGTTCCTCCCTGTACTTGGGACAGGGGCATAGGTATATCTGCTATCTCCTAGGATGTCTCTAATGCCAAATTATTTGTTCATTTCCCCTCTGGGTCAGAGCTCAGCGGCGACAATCAGATCACATGCACACCAGTTCTCCTGCCTCTTAGGGGAAAAACAAAACAAAACAAAAAACATTAGCTTCCTTCAAAGAGGAAAAACAGACATGATTGAGAGGATAATTTGTTCTACAAATCACTTACTATGCCTTGTACAGTCTTCCAAATGATTCCAGCAGGATTCATGTCTTCATACACTTTTTTCTTGTCCTCATTCAGTGATCTGGGTATTTACTGCACCGTGTCACTACCATGCTACAAAAATACACCTCTGGCAGATAACAGCACAGCCCTCCCATTTCTCTTATAAACTGCCCTCTTTGAAGAGAAAAAATAAATAAAAAATAGTGCTTGACAGCATCACATACAAGCCAAAGGAGAACAGGGTTTCATTTCTACTTCTCCAGGCCAGGGGAGATTTATATTGTGGCACATAAATCTGGCCAGCTCTAAACAGGTGTGAAGGTGCCTTAGAACCACAGATCATAGCGGTGATACCAATCAACACTATTTTCTATTGAAAAAAAATGTCAACGGAACTGCCACTCTCATGGCAGTAGGGTTGAGGAGCAGGGATGCCAATGAACAAATAAAAATTGCTATTTCAATCCCCATTTTGGTTGTTTCGATTTTAGCCGATGGTCACCTGCTAATCAATGACTTTCCACCACGGAGCTCCGTGCCCCGAACTCTGCAACATCAACATCGGCCCTTGAGCTTAATGAGAATATAGGCAAGAGTTTTACCATCTCCTCCTCCCTTTTAGAGGAGACAAATATTATGATCATGTTACAAATTCTAACTTAATTAGTCTTCAGGTAATATATATATATGACAAGCAGCAGCAAAGGCAGCCACCTGCGAAAGCTACTTTTCAGCTCTAGCAGAGTTAAATAAAGGACATACATAAGATCAGGCTTGTCTTTGTGACCACTGAGGATGACAAAGTTAGACAAGCTAGAGAATTCACAGAGAGGATAACAGAATTAGATACAGAGCAGCACAGACCTGGACACAGTACTCCAGATGTGGCCTCATCACAGAGGATCACCTCCCTTGACCTGCTGTCCATGCTCTCTTTAATGCACCCCAGGAAGCGGTTGGACTTCTTGGCCACGAGGGCACACTGCTGGCTCATGACCAACCCGTTGTCTCCCAGAACACCCGGGTCCTTCTCTGCAGAGCTCCTCTTCAGCAGGTCAGCACCTCTACTGATACGTGCAGTCATTTCTTCCAGGCGTAGCACTCAACGCTTGCCCTTGTTGAACCCCATCAGGTTCCTCTCTGTCCAAATCGTGCCTGTTTACATTCGGTTTTCAAAACTTAATAGCAGAATTGTAATCGATAACTATCTGTAGCAGACTGGCCATCTGTTACTATTTTAGAACTGCTGTTATCAACATCAACTTCATTACTAAGTGTATACACATACATACTTCAGTAATGAACCACAGACATTTATTTCTTGATAATCTTTTTGTTATATTCTGTGTTTAATATCCTCATCTAAGTATTTTAAGAAGCAGCTGTTCAAAACACAGGATTTTTCGAGGCACTTTTCTTGATCTCTTCATTCCCCACTCTTGCATAGGGTCAATAAAACCAAATGGACACTGCAAAGTCAGGTCACAGTGTCTATAACTTAATAGCAGTTTGTATGGTGAAATGGTGAGCTGGTGAAGCATCTGTGGAAAAAAAAACAACTTCAACTCATAACTTACATTCCATATGTTTTCCAAACTTAAGTAAAACCAAGCAAGAACTTTTTAAGAGTCCCAGACATTCTCATCAGTGGCAAAGCTGAGAGAATTGCAGAAGATTAGAACAGTGAGTTTACTTTCCCTTCAGCTCTTCATGCACAAAGCAGAAAAAAAACTGTAAGAACGGGCAGATTGTGATACTCTGATGCAGGGGAAAACATAAGCTGTAGCTACAGTACTTGGACTGGCTGGTCACATAAATAGCCAGAGGTACTCTCCAACTAAGCCTGTCAGCCCCTGAAGCAGTGACAAGGCCATCTTAGCAATGCTACTCAACCACCTTGTTCACCCTGTGCTACCACAAGCTACCAATAAAGACAGGTAAAACGTAGGTAAGATAAACCAGAACAAGCATTAACATGACAAGATTTGCACAGATTTACATCTCAAAGATCTACGTGGAGCATCCAAGAGATCAAATACAGAGTACTTTAAAATGTCAT
The DNA here is from genome assembly GCF_016699485.2 of Gallus gallus. NCBI lineage: Eukaryota > Metazoa > Chordata > Aves > Galliformes > Phasianidae > Gallus > Gallus gallus. Next base: position 34,223,491 of record NC_052536.1, on the reverse strand, counting down.
GCAGTCATGGCTGGAAACACCACCAGGACATTGCCTTCCCTTCCCCTAATTCAAACAGTCTGAAACAACAGCCCTTCATTATCATGCTGAGACTGAAAAAGCAAAAGTTACTACACTGTAGGCTTTCAGGGAAAGTGTTTAATTCTCTGTATTTTCTAAATCACACCAAAGGAAAGAGTAACGGACAAATTATTATTAATGTTGTCAGGTAGATTAAACACATTCCATAATGTAAAAGCAGCAGAATGTTGGCTGGGCACCAGTAACATTCAATTTAGCCACAGAAATACCAGGTCCAAGTACACATGCATTGTACCTTAAGAGAAACACATGGGGAACAGCTATAACATGCACCATCTACATACTTGGCCGGGGGGAAAAAAGTCAACAAAAAAAAAAGGAAGTGGTTATTTTCATTAGCCATAGTGACAGTTCACATTCATCCCTTCCGATTCCATGGAAATTCTGCAAATTATTTGAAGGGGGAAAAAAACTGAAACAAATACTAATTTTACACGTTGGTTCTGTAGGACAGCCGCTCATCAGAAAATTGTGGTCTGTTGCAGAGCCCAAACACAGCGCTATGCTTCAGATTGCACACAGATGATGATCTTTGATACAGCAATCTGAGATTTTCACTCTGAGTTACACGGAAGATGCAACCAATTTCAGATTAAAACACACCTGTATCTCAAAGTGTTAAGATTTACAAAAACAAACTAACAAACAAAACAACAGCCCTGAGCAGTGTTCAGATACTAAAACTATCAGGAGGTTTTTGCAGTTACTTCCAAATTAGCCACAATACTCAAGATGCTTTAAAGAAACAAAGTAAGCACATATGTTGCACACACAAAGGGCTCAAACCAGTACTAGTAACAAGTTTTCAATTACAAGTTGGATTCATCCTATGCAGCTAGAAGAACTGTGACAAATAATCTGAAATGCAGAGAATTTAAAGTTGACCTGACAATGCAGTTTTTTTTTATTGGTTTACTGGTTTAAAAAAGGAAAAAAAAAAACAATTGTAGAAGAGTGTTTTCATTTTTTAACCATTCATCGAGCACAGCAGAAATCTGAAAAACTGATTTCCATAATCACAGCCTTTCTTGCTGAGCAGATCAATCAAGAGAAAAATGTGAAAGATCACACGAGCCACAGAATATAACATGCATTACGCAGCTAAACAGAACATCTTCCACCCTGTCTCTTTTGAGGGCTGCACGTACTCAGCATGAAAGAGGGGTACATAACCTATGGAAAGAGGCACAGCACGTTAATCACTGGGTAAATAACTTGCAAAATTCTGCAGTTTAAAAGAGGTTCGCAAAGGCAGACTCCTTCCCCATCCCACCTCCCTCCCTCAAGGAATTCCTTAAACATGTGATGCATTCAGTTTTGCACAATTTAATGCTACGTTTCATCTCTGTGTATGTGAAGGAGATAATTGGGTGCTTTGCCTTCAAAAATTTAGTAGGCAACTAAACTGAACATTATACACAGTAAGCATCTTAGTATTTTATTCATTGCATCATCTTTTATACAGAATAAGCTTCACTGATATTAAATCCACTGCAGTATTCTGTAGATGTAGTAACAAAAGATTACATTATAAACAAAGAACAAACTTTGTACTTAAAAAAAAAGTTGTTTTTTTTTTTCAGTTGACAAACATGATCACATTACTGAGAAAAACTGAGATAAGCATGGAAGGTAAGGCCAAATTTCTCTTTTTGGTCTCAAATTGATAACTTCTGTATCTGTATTTACCATAAATATTAGAAGCTAACCGCCAGCAACTAAAATTAAGCGTATCTATAATTTTCTAGCAACCAGTACTCAAATAACGGAGGAAACGTACAATAAGAGAAGTTTCTTTTCACTCAGATTGACATCTGCAATCTATGTACACTACGTTAAAATTCCACAACATTCTGGAGGGCAAGGAATTTTAAAATAACCTGCTAAACATTACTCAGAATGGCACTTTTTTAACTCACGTGTCGTACTTCAAAACTGCTAAAATATTCAAAAACAATACACTGCAGAATGCCTATACCAAAATTACATAAAAAAGACAAACTACTCCGTAAAGTGTCACTGAGACGCTCAACCAAAAATAATATACATTTGTATTTTTTTCAAGATAGATATTACTGTAAAAATGCTCACATTAAAAAATATAGTTATTATTGTTTGTATTTCCATTAAAACTAGAAGGGACTACATGGAGCCAAAGTATGAGGAATTTGTATATAATGACGTGCTTCCTCATTTCATAGCACTAACAAAAATAACAGAGAAAGCTCTATTAAGTATCTTTAATCACGATGGCATTACTTTGCAGTATCTTTTCCAAACTTCGCTATGACAGCATATGTGCATGCAAGTGTGTGCACATGTGCTCGTGTACATAAACACACGAGCACATCAAAAATATCAGTGTATATATTATCCAGATACACGCACATCCACATTCCTGCATATAACACTTGTACAATGCAAATAATATGCAGGAACTCTGCCATGTGACAGTCAAGTGTCACATGCCGGGCTTTTTTTTTTTCTTCTTCTAATGGTTTATCAAGTAAATGTAGTAACACTTTCAGATCTGGCCAAATGGACGTGTTACTTCTCAGGAAATTATGACATAGGTGATTTATCCATAACGCCATATGCAATAAAAGCGATCGAGAATTTGGTGTGAATGTCGATGGAAAGGAATGTGGACTACTCTAAAAATTAGTATTCAAAGATTAGATAAATATTATGGCAAATACCTTGGAATTCGTAGAAAGTTTAAAATGCAATTCACATTACAAAGACTGGAGATACTTTATCTAGATAGAACTTTTAAATATGGATATGACTGGCATTTATTTTTAAGCTTACTTCTATTAGAAATAGACTTGCTTCCTGTACAGGTGATGCATTGTCTATACCATATATAGTAGAAAAATAAATTCTTTAGCAACTTAGAAATAGTTTATAAAACACTTGAAGTTGCATTTTCTTTGCTAAACATGCCAATGTTAGACTGACAACTATAAATAAAAGCTACATAGACAACAGATGTAATGTAGAACAAGTTAAGAACACTACACTTTACAGGACAGACTTTATTGTACTATTAATTCCTGTGTGCTTTGCAATAGGAATAAGGTTGACTTTTCTTTTTTGTTTTCTTAAAAAAGATAATTAATTGCAAGAATATAACACAATATCAAGATAATTTATAATATACATGTACTTCAAACAGCAGCCGAGTTTATGGTATCATAGTAATCTAGAATGATAATCCAAGTCATAATTAGAAGTACAATACCTAGGACATAAGTGGGAAAGGCAATTTTTATTTTATGCAAATGGAGCAAATCAAACTCTTAAGAACCTTAATACTCAAAATCAGCTATTTACTATAATACATACAAGACGATCTTAAATCTTGTTATAAGTGAAGATTACAACAGTGACCATCATAAAGCTTCTTTGTTTAAAACTACACAAAACATTCTAGCAGCTGAATGAGCCAAAACTGTTTTTTTCTCTGCAGATCTAAAAAGGTGTATTTTGAGCATGAAAGAAAAAAAGCTGCTATGAAAAGTCTCACAAATAGTGATTACTTATGGTCTCCCCTTCGCTGCGACTTGTAACCTTCTGAAATTTTTACCACTAACAAAATACTTAACCAGAAGTTCTGTTTAAATTAAGCAGCATTCTTTTACAGCAAAATCGGTACCAATGGAGAAAGAAAATAAACGAGAAAAAAGAGAACAAAAAAAAAAAAAGAAAAAAGAGAGAACATCTTTTAAAAAATGGTGCAAAACCAAAAAAATCAGTCATTCAAATTTTAAGTACAATATACCACAGGAAAGAAAAAATGAATACAAGTTTATGTGATTTTATATATACATACTCCAAAGAAGTTAATTGTCAGTACCCAAAGTATTTATTGCTATGTATTAGCAATGCATTTTTGTATATCTTTAAAGGGTCACATAAAAATAGATTTAAAGAATAGATTAATTGAAGTCCTAGATTAAAACATTGTTTGGTTTAGAGAATTTTACTACAACAAAGTTCATGTTTATGTATGAAAAGTTATATAACCTTGTATGAAAATGTCATGAACTATCTTCTAAACACTAAATGTATTCCCAAGTGGGAAAAATTAAAATATCTAAAATATATTAGATTAAGTTTACAAGACCATTAATGATCTTTTAAACATGCAGCTGTTTACAGAATTAACAGTTTTACAAAATGTTTAGTTAAGGAATGGAACATAAAGAAATAAGTAGGCAACATCAAAATTTTTGTACAATATTTGAAACTCACTTTTACAACAAGCATGTCCTTGGTATTGTGCTGTAAGAAATAATAAGCAAGTTCACCCACCCTTAACAAACTGTCCACAGGTTTACTTACAAGTAAAGATGGAAGGTGAGGCATTGTAAAATTCTCAACAGTGCATTTTGCATTCTTCCATAAACCATCCTAAGCCTACGGTCACATAAGTAGCCAGAGATTATAAAATAAACTATAGCTGGGCTTTAGTTGTTTATACAGAATGCTTGAATGTGAATAAAATTGCCAAAAATAGCATGTTAAATAACAAAAACAGCCATAAAGCAGGCTGTAAGCACTGAATGTTTCATAAATGTAATTTTTTTAATCATTAAATTTCTATAGAAAATTTTTATTCACAATATATTGTGACAAACTGTCACAGGAATGATATAGTGATTGCAATAAAGTATCATGCAGCAGCAGCTTTGTACTTTATAGCTATTTTTGCTTTTAAAAATTAAACCTCTCCAGTCATGCTTACCACATAGTTTTTATCTGCAGTGTGTACAAATGAGGAACACAGTACGGGATATAACAAAAAAATGTCCAACCAGCTGGATGAGCATTATTTTTCATAAATATGAAGTACATTACTGTATCCTGAAACATGCACGTCTATAGCTTTTCTTTACTGTCCAGTGCCAGGCTGCCTGCAATCATCTTCTATTTATATAATACCAAGAGGGTCTGCTGGTAATTGCGGCTGTATCAGCTGAGGCTGCAGTGGTGGTGGTAACTGCAGAGGTACCATTGGCTCCACCATTTGCACTGTGTTGGAAGGCGGTGGCTGACATGCCACTGGGTTCGGTGCTTCTACGATCTCTCCATTGTAAAAGAAAAACTGACACTGCTGAATGAAAGTCTCTATAATCGACTGGTGGATTTTGGTGGTAGAAAGGAACTCTCTGTTTTCAAAATCAGGTCTCATCAAAGTAGGCCAGAAACAAATTGATAAGTTATCAGCAGTCATAAAGTTGGTTTTATATTGCTGACTAACCCTGAAATGAGAATGACACGCACAGAATGAATTAAAAATGGTATGCAACCAACCAGAAGACTTTAAACACATGCCAACATTTTGAAGTGTTAATAATAAACAAACTTTAAATTCATCAACCAGCCACAGGGTTTCATGTGTTAGAAAATCGATTAAAACGTCTAGACGAATGACAGAACTGGCTCCTTACTGCAGCACAGCCAGATACTGAACAACATTTATGGTACTTAAATAAAAAAGGAACAGATTAGATCATATGTTAAAAACAAACAAACAAACAAACAAATAGCAAGTGTTGATTAAAGCACATCTCTACAGGCTTTTTCATATTAGCCAGCAAAAGAACTTGGCTCTGCTGTAAAAATGAGGTGCTTTAATGGCTGTGGATATTCTAATGTTCAGCACATAAAAACAACTATTACATAAGAATAATTGTATACAACTGTATATTGTATGACACCTATACAGCAAAATTTATACTATTTTTTAATAAATCACAACCTTTAGGAAGAAAAAGGGTTTATTTTATCATTTCATACTATTTTGTTACCATGTTATTTTTTCTCATGGTAGATGTGCAGTCAGAAGCATCCTAAGATTGTGCAAAAGAAGCAGAAGGAACAGGCACTATATCCAGCTTTACACTCCAACCTCTCTACTAACTTGGACATTCTTCGCCATTAGAGATTCCTCTTTTGGAAAGAGACTGTTTCCTTCTACTTCTATAATTCTTTTTCTCCCACCCTACTTCATTCGGTATTTAACACTTCTGAAACAATGAATTACCACGTCACACTGCTCCAAGATCTCTGCTGTCCTTTGAAGATCTAAGCAGGTAACACTGCACCTCCAGCAATTATCGTAGTAATCTCCCAAAGCAATGTCTAATCAATGAGCTAGCTTTGTATCTCTATGATCATTTTCTTCTTGTAGGCACTTGCTGTATTTCACAAGATGCTAAATTAGTATGAGACAGGTTATCTATCTAACATGCTAGCAGCAACTGCTGCAAGTGTGACCAAACTCTGATCAGGAAAATTTTATGAATATCATATTTATTAACTCTGAGCAGCGAAGCAAAACAAGTCACCTGGAAATACTTTTTTTTTTTTTACAAGCATATTATGATTATGATTTTTAATATTAATATTAGTCCATATGAATTTTGCTCTTCATATTCACCTAAGTTTTTAAACAACGCTACGTTTGAGTTCTTAAAAGTAAAATACATTTAAATATTCAAACTATTGAATTCTTAGAAAAAGTGAAGCAATTAAAAGACAGTAGTCCATCTAGTTAATATTAACCAACATAATTTTAGGTTAAAAAAAATCCATTTCCTATTAGAATGCTGATTTGCCAATATAAGACCTGGGGAACAGTTCCAAAAAACAAAATTAACCGAATTCTCTGCATCACCATCAAAAGGAGGAATTCTTTTCCTACTCTGTCTCACCATCATGTACAGAGAAGTTCATGCTTCTCTCCTTAAATTTGTTACATTTGGCACTTGTCACATTCCTTTGTGAGCCAATCTGTTTAGTGAAACAGCAGAACACTATCCTAGCAAAATAGGTGGAGCTTTTTTGCTTTGTTTTCCTGATTTTCCCATTTTAATAAATTAAATGAATTCAACCTCAGTTCCAGATTTCCAGAACTTCTCAGGACCAATTGAATGGGAGAGGGTGGAAATTAGACAAGATAAGAACTGACAGCTTGTTACTCTGTCTCTGTGTCAAATAATCCATGCATTTATCCACTAGACTAGTATCATAAACACTGGAATTAAAAAACCAAAAACAAACAAAAAACATTATTTGATGTCAAGACAGTCTATATAAACTAAGGGAGTACAAAACAAGAAGTTTTAAAGAGAGTTCTATTCAATAGTGTCACAAAGATCAGTTCCTGAGTGCAGTTATCAAATACCCCAAGAAAAAGAATTCAGCAAATAACATATAAAGTTTACAGGAGTAATACATTTTGAGGGCAACCTGATTCTCTAGAATCAATTCAAGTTGTTTGATATCACCCAAGAAAAAAAAAAGCCAATCAACCAAAGATAAAAAACCAAACAGAAAGGTCAAATAAAAGATCCAAATCCAGAAGCCTGGTAACAATATATTAGTCTATTATAGGATGGAGAACAGTTAACTTGGGAAAGAACTGATACTATTTAAGGATGAGAAAATATAAGATCCCCAAAAGAAGTATGCATCAAGCTGAAGGCATAGAAACAAAAGAACTTCAGAGTTACAACACAGGTACTAGATTAGTCTCATGAGCTATTGCTCCCAAATCTTCCCAAATCTTGAAGGTTTTTTCTAACCTAAGTAATTCTACAAACTTTGTAAGCATTATTTTGATAGGAAAATGTTCAGAAAAAGAATGAGCCTAGCTTTGGAAATTCTGTCTTTTGGCAAGGAATGGATTTACTGAATGCATTTCCATAGGTCAGTGTCGTATGAACAATAGGAATAAAACAACATCTGATAAATCTTATTTTTATCATTTCTTGCACCAAAACAAACGTGCAAAATACTTTGAACATCTTAAGAAGAGAATGCTTGTTTCATTTGTGGGCTACTGGAACAAAAGTAGACAATTCAAATAAAAGATTTCTGCTTTTAGTAGTGTCAATGTTATTAAACACTATTAAGCTATTAAAATAAAAATAATGTAAGATTAATGATTAATAAGACTACCTGCCTACTAAAACATAAATCCATCCCCTCGCTAACCCACAGAATATTTCAGTATCATATACTGGGCAAGGAGCACAGAAGCATATTTGTAACCATGATGACTTGATTGCTTTCAACATGAACTTTGCTCAGGCAGAAGATGGTAGTATAACAAAGAGCTATGGGAAAAACAAGCTCTGGTGTTTTTACTGGGTAAAGTACTGGTGCAGAGGTATAACTGCACTCTTTTACTTATCTTAACAAATGCAGTATGACATGTAAGATGATGTTCTTCTCCCAGTAAAACTTTGCAACAGCTTCAGGTAAAACTATCTGCAAGAAAGACGTACCACACCTAATGAAAACTCTGCTGCTACAATAAAGTCATTACACTGTAATCATATGTTGTAGGAGATATTATCTTCGGAATTCTGAGTAATCTCTATTAAACATGAAATCAATCCATAGGATCATGATAATGATCTAAGTGATCATCTCCTATGACTGAATCTATGAATCTCACCAACATATTTAGCATTAAAATTCAATACAGGGCTATGTTGTTGTTGTTGTTGGTTTTTTTTTAAGAATTATTGTATTGTGAAGTCCTAATGACAAACTGAACGTTATTAAAAATGCTACAAAAAAGGGTATACAAATAATGCCTCACAACCTAGTCTGAATAAATTTGGTCCAAAGGATATTTGGACACTATTCCTGAAGGAAGGTGATATACTTTCTTTCCTAAAAGAGTAGCATTTTAATTTCATTCAAGGAGAATAAACTAAAAACTTTCACTTGACTTAGCACTTTTATTCAAGTTTTTCTTCCTATATCAAATTCTTCTGTGTACCTTTAAAAGGATGAGAATGGACTTGAGAGCACAGGCCAACAAGTACTGTTTCTGTTCTCCAATAAGCTTTGTGATGTATATATTTCATTTGTCTGTAGACATGCATGCATTAGCAGTCTATTTAGGATCATTAAAAATTTTATTTAGCTCTTCTACTAGCAGCAATCCAGGTACTTGACACTGCAATTAGATTTCTGTTACTCTCCTCTGTGCTACGCAAATAGGTGACCCAGGTGAAGACTTCTGACGGTCTACTGAATTCAAGGAATCTGGTCCATTAAGAACTTTGAAAACATTACAGGTGATTTACATCAAGTTTGTGATGTTTCATTTTACCTCAGTACATTGTTAGTCTACGGTATATAAATGCAAGAAATAGTTCTATCCACTCGTATGATTCTATTCTAGGGCTAGGAAACTGAATTTTACTTGGCAAACTGCACTAACAAAAAAAATCGATGCACTCCCCTGCAAAGGAAAATACAAACTGTACTTGCGATTAAGAAAAGTGTAAAAGTAAGTGCCTAAGTTCCAAAGCTTCCCACATATTCAATGAAACTAGAATCATTTATGTTGGAAAAGACCTCCAAGATCATCAAATACAACAATCCACCTAACACTACAAGCCTTCTGCTAAACCATGTCCGTAAGTGCCACATTCACAGACCTCTTACAACACCTCCAGGGATGCAGACTCCACCGCCTCTCTGACCAGACCATTCCAAATCCTAACCACCTTTTCTGTGACAAAATTCTTACTGACATCCAAACTAAACCTCTCTTGGCCAAACTTGAGGCCTTTGCCCTGCAGTCTACCTCTTGTCACCTGAGAAGAGCAACCAACAACTTCCTTGGTGCAATCTCAATCCATTCACCAGCTTCAGTGTTTTCCTCTGCACATGCTCCAGCACCTTGATGCCCTTCTCATAGCGAGGTGCCCCAAACCAAACAGCACTGGTGAGGCTGCACCTCAAGTATTGTAAGCACAGAGGGACAATCACTTCCCTGGTCCTGCTGACCAAACAATTTCCATGGCCATTGGCCTCTCTGGCCACCTGGGCCCACTCATGGCTTATTTTCAGCTGACTGTTAACTCACACCTCTAGGTCCCTTTCTGCCAGGCAAATTTTCAGCTTCTCTGTTTATATTGCTGCATGGGGTTGTTATGACCCAGAATAAGACGACTCCTTCCAAACAGCAATGGAGAATGCCTAAAAGAGAAGTCTGATTTCACTGTCTAAATAGGGAGTTTAAAAAGTCTGATTTCAGCCCCTATACTAGAAGCCCCAAGTCAGACTGTTAAAAGTGCCCGCAAAGCAATTTAAAGATCATGAAAAGCCTACTGGTATTTACAGAAAATTATCCAGCTGGCTGAAAAACATCACTGTAGAGGAAGGACTTGACAGTATTTGTGGGCAATACACTGAACACAGCGCAGGCAAATGCGGCCAAATGTACCTGGGCTACATTAGGACAAGTGATGGCAGTAAGTCAAGGGAAGTTCTCTCTCCCCTCTACTCTGCACTGCACTTCTGGCATCTGGACTCTGCTCTGGCTTCTCCAATACAGGAGAGAGGTGGACTCACTGGAAGGAGCCCACCAAAGGGGCACAAAGACAGAAGATCCCTCAGATGAGGAAAGACTGAGCAACTGGGACTACTTACCCTGAAAAAGCTCAGAGATAATCTTATCTAAGAAGTATCTGATAGGAGAGCGTAAAAAAGACAGACCAAGAATTCTGAGTGGCACCCAGTGTCAGGACAAGATACAACAAGCACAGACTGAAATGTATGAGGTTCTGTCTGAACATAAAAAACACTCCTTAAAACAAACAAAAAACCCCACTTTTTAAAAAATTTTGTCAAGGTAATTGCACACTGGCACATTGCCTAGAGAGATTGTGGAGTCTCCATTGTTAGAGATACTCAAAACCCAACTGGACATCATCCCAGGCAACCTGTTATTGCAGGTCCTACGAAAGCAAGAGGGATGCACTATATCTTGAGAAGCCCCTTAGAATCTCAACAATTCTGCAGTTCTGTCTTTAAGGAAAAAAAAAAATCACAAGCTTATCTTTAATAGTACAGTACTGGAAAAAAAAGATTTTTCTAGGAAAAAAATAAGTTATTTTAGCTGTGACTAAATGTTTATTATGTCTTTTAATAATGTTGTTAATAATGTTGTTAGCTATCTTACTGAGTGGATTTCATAGAATCCACTAGTTTTGTTGAGTAAGAAACATGAGAAAGCTCATCTTTCTATGAGTGAATATTGTATACTCGGACAGATAAAGGGTCAGTAAATTAAATATAAAAACACCAAAAAGTACATTTGTATGCAAGAGGCAAGGTTTAGGAAGCAAATTCACTGCTACACGCAGTTATATTCTACATTTTAATTATTCAGTAGAGGTTCTGAGTGCTACATTTTAGAGGCATGAAGTTGACCTTGCTTTAATGGGCAGGGAATAGGCCAGATAACTGCCATGTTCCTTTATATCTTTATTAGTCCATAACATTAACAGCTCCTTCCTTAGGAAAGAGGTCTGCAACTCTCATACATACTGGCTCTGTGAAGTTATTTTGTTCTGTACAGCAATCATTTTTACATCTCTACAGTAGCTATGATGGTAGATATCTACCTATCAATTAAATCAGACATCATAATATATCAACGTCTAATTCATAATTTTCAATTTCCATTTTCAACATTTATACTAACAGAGGAGAAATGCAGCATGACATTTTCAATTCTAATAGGTTGGATTTTTTTTTTTAATGTTAACAATTAAACAAAATTTTAGTAGAAAAATACTAAACCTGTTCAGATGTGTTATCACGTATTTGAAGACATCGTAGTTCACTGGGTGGAATTTCTTCACAATTTCTTTTAACTCATGTAGCCGTTCTGTCTTATCCAGGATCTCTATAGAAATAAGTGACATTTTCTCATACATTTAGAAAGAAATACTGAATAAAGTGTTGCTAAATCTTTTTCCAACTATAAGAAGCACAGATATCTACAGAGAAACAGAAAGTGAGAAAATATTCAATAAAATTCCTATTTACATGTTTTATTGCAAAGAATTACCTTTTCATAATAAAGTGGAAACTATCAAATACAAAAAATGTTTTTCTGTTTTTAGACAGAATTATTTATTTCTTTATAACAGTCTTTTTAACAGACCATCTCGATCAACTTGTTGGCTTGTATACAACTAGCAATGAGACAGGCAAATTTCTAAGATTTTCCACTGCTTGCAAAATGTTCTTAACACATCTATAAGATTTATACAGATTACAGTTTCACAAAGTTTTGGGGGATGAAAGACATTTTCATGAACCTATAAAATCTTAAGCCTACTAGTCAAATAATAAAAAATTATTATAAGCCTGCTGCAGCTATTTTAACACAAATTTTCACAGGCTCAATGGATATTGTGTTTTAAGAGGAAGCAAGCAATAGGAAAAGGACTAAGGAAAAAAATAACAGATTATAGAAATTTAGAACAAATAAGTGCTACTTGTAACATCAAATTACACACAGCAAGAAGCTGACACTGGCTTAAAATTTGAAATAAACTTGCAGTTGGGTTCAATTATCTCAGGATCTATCAATATAAACAGAATTTCTGAATACAGTTTTACAGTGGAAAAGTTGGGGATAATGACTCTCTTGCAATAAAGTCATTAACACTGGAGTAAGAATTAGATGAATCCATACTATATCAACAATTATTCTAGTATTAAAGACTTCTAGCTTCAACTCTCAAAACAATTTTTCATAAGCTGTTGTTACACATATTCACATTTTTGCCATATTCTACTGTGTAGAAAGGTTTGTTTCAATAGAAAGACTCCAATTCTTATTTAACCCTAATATGCTACAGTAATACATAACTTATTAGTAATATGTAATCAAAGCCTGTCCCACTCAGCTCGGAAAACCTTAAATTCATAAGAAAAAAAAGAATGTAACTACATTACACAAGTGATTTCCCTGAAAATTGTAGTGAAAATATCAAAAAATGTTGCCTATAGATGTCATCCAAAAATACAAAATTTCTAGTGTACTATACATTAACCAAGTCTAGGTTGAAGCAATATTGACATATTTTCAATTAAAAAAAAAACATGGCAAAAGTGTGTAGTACTTTCTTAAACAGTTTGCTGCCAGTCCAATTGCCCAAATTGATCCCTAGAAAGATATTCTTTAAAAGGGGAACAATGTAGTCACATTTTCAAGTTTTAAACATTTGTAAACACAATTAACTTTTTCATTCTACACACAGTTCAAAAAGAATTTGAAAAAAATGTCAGAGATTCACCATAATGCTCCCCACACATGCGACTTCTAAAGCCTACTTTGAATGTAAGACTTTATGAACTCAAGGTATGTTTTTTTCCACCCCTGTAAACAACTATGACACATTTCCAAGTGTTAATATTGCAGTGCCGATAACAGGAAAAAAAGGAGATTCCTCCAATTAAATTTCCTACATAGAGAGGAAATAATAGAAAATTTATTTACAATAACTAATGTAATCTCATCATATAATTCTGCTCTCACAATCTAATTGCTAATTTTAAAGAACACTAAAAAAAAAATGGCACACCTAAGGAATTGAAAACCTAAAGTCAGTGCAGCAAGCCCTTTTAACTTACAATGAATTAAAATCTGCAGTAATGGTAAATATCATGAAAAAATAAAAGCAATATATTCTTTACGACTTACTTGATGCTTCTAACAACTCTTGATGCAAAGAGTAAGGTATTAATGGATCTGGCAGATCTGCAAAAAAAGCTTTAAGAGCCCCAGCCACAGCATTTACTGTCACTTCCATAGACTCTAGACTGATACTGTGATCTGTAAGACAAAATTAAAAGCAGTCTAAGTAAAACTTACAGTTATGATTCTTCAAAATATTTTTACGAAAGAATTATTTATTTAAAACACTGAAAATGAAAACCTTGCCTAGCATTTGTCAAAAACAGAGTGAACCAGTGAGTAAACTGCCATCACTTTGACATACATGAAATAAAGTCTGACAGTATTAAGAAACCAGTAGATCAAAAAATAAAACTATCTAACTCTCCATGCGGACTTAAATGCTTTTCTATTTGACACCAGCTGACTTCTGATAATTAATTCTGCTCAAGAATGAGTTTTAAAATCTACGTCGCAAATTTTGTTGAAAACTGGCACCGGGTACATCACTATGCAGAATTTGTGTGATGTTGTTTACGTGGCCACATGAGGCCTTTTAAGTAAGGACAAGACCACATGCCAGTGATTGCACATAGCCATATAGCCTACTGCTAGATTCCCAACAGAAGCTTTACATATTATATTTAGAGATTTTAATTTATTTAAAACAATATAAAAGTCATACTAGATAATTTTAAAACTCTTCAAAAGTCCACTCCCATTGAAACATCATGTACTACAATGACAGAAGAAAACCTAGCATTATATTCAGATTATCTGAAACAGATAAGGCACTAAAAAATGCACCTTTAGTCGCTTTATCATCTAGGAGGAATTTTACTATTTCATAGACTCCATTACTAATACCAAAGAGGTCTTTTAACATGTTTTTTTTTTGTTTGTTTGGTTTTTTTTTTTACATTTATAAAGATCAGCTGATGCGATAAATTTAATGAGAAAGCAGGAAGAAAAATAATGCTGACCCTCTCAACACATTCAAATGAACATTTCTCTGCTAATCATATTTCAATACCTTCCAGCATGACAAAGGCGATACTACAGATTCATTACTAAGATTTACCTGTTAATACACATTGATGAAGAGAGTTTTCAATAAAATAATTATCAAGAAGTTCTGCATTTTGTAGAGAAGTGTATGCTTAATGTTGAGGACGTTATGTGCTATTATCCTAATATAAGGAGCAGTTAGTACTGCATTTAAACACATTTATTCAACTAGAAAACTGCCTAGAAATTTCACAGGAAGCACTCAAAATTAGTTTTAACCAGCTACAAGATTCTATCCTATCCTTGGTTTATACACAGCTTCATTAGTTACATATAGCCTAGACTATATCAATACAACCCACCAAAGAGTAAAGCACTCAGTGCTATGGAGATCGGTTTGAATCTAAAACTCATTTACATTGACTGTACTATCTTATAAATCCATGGAGAATTCAAGTTCTTCTGGCTTTCAATAATGAAATCTGTCATTACCTTGATCAAACTGTTTCTGAATGTTGTCTTGATCTGTTTTATTTCCACTAACACGGTACAGGCCTTCAGTACATAATCCTTAGAAGGAGGAAAAAAATACATTCAAAAATAGGTTATGTACTACAGAGCAAAACAGAGTCAGCCATAAGTAGTTATTGAGAAACAATACCTAGTGCCTAAAAAGTAACATTAACAATTCAGTGATACAGAACAATCAAACTGTGAAATACCAGTTGCATTTTTGAGTTCACTGCTTCATTTAACGTCAGTCAGGAGTGGAAAGATTATTAGCAAGTTAGAGGATCACCAGGGCTCTCACTATTACCTTGTCTTACTACATGTTACAGAGTTGTCATAATTACAGCAGGCATTCTAGGAAATAACATTACAATAAAAATTCACGTCTTTCTTATGAATACACAAACACACAGATGTACACATATACACACTCACACTTGCTCGCTCCACTCCACTGATAATGCATCCTATCATAATGCGATCTGTTTTACCCACAGCTACTCACTAAACGGAAGGATCTGACCTGCTAATTGTGGTTACCCATAATCCTTTTCTTTGTTAATTTGGAAACCATTACAGAAGACAACCAGTATATAGTGCCGTAATTCTTTGCCTTTATGGGTGCAAAAATATCCATACGGTACATCTCCATAGCAGTACATGGTTTAACAAAAAGAATCATGTTCTAAAGCTCTATGAAATTCCCCAACTCTCTACCACTGCAGATGAGTACATGAATGCATTTTACAATATCAGCTCAATACAGCAACTTTTCTGTCACACAAACTTTGAATGCTTACATTACTGAGAAACACCAGGAACCCTACTAACACGGTCAAAATACAGAATGCACTTAACTGCCTCAAACCACTGATTATTACTCTCCTAATTCCACTTTTTCCTCTTAATTTCCATCACAGCTCACTTATCTTCTTACTAGCTCCATCAAAGCTACCTTAGGTAAGTTTTGACTATTTTTTTTCTTCAATAAACCTTCAATTTAGTTTTCTAATTCCACAACCAAAAGTTTTCTCTTCTAAACATTTACCTAAACAGAAAAACAGAAAATGCTCAAAAAAATAACAACATTGTTCTGTGATGTCATCAAAAAGCAGCAGGAGATATAAACTGGTGGCAAAGGGCAGAAGGTGGGATTCAATAATTTTCACAGCTGGAGGGATTTAAAATTTGTCTTCAAAACAGTGTCCTGAATGTTATCAGACAGAAATACCCTGTATTCCTCTTACCAAATTTGTAAGTAAAGATAACAAAAAAGAAAAAAAAAACCCAAAAAACAAAAAACAACAAAAAAAGCACACTGGTGGATAACAAGCTAGAGTCATTTAATATGGGAGATTTCTCAGTTGCAGCTCTTCCAGCCTCAGGCTATTTTGTGTTTTATCCAACTACTATTCAATTTCTTTCTGTACAAAGGGAATTGAATCTGCTGCAATAGCATTTTCTAAGAAGTCCAATTCAGTCACTGTTCAGTAGCAGTGTTTAAATCTTGGATACTTGAACTGGGCTGCTGTGGAGACAGAGATGCTCTGTCATAGTATTTAGCAGTTATTCTTTCAATTTTATCACACAGCAGACACCTCTATGTTCAGACCAGCATAGCTCTGAGATACTGAAAAAGACAATGTACAGAAATTCAGAAACATTTCAAGAGATATCTACTAAAATGAAGCATCTCCCAAGAATAGCAGCCAACTGTTGCAATTCTGGATTAAGGTAACTGAATAAGTCTTTTAAATGCCTCACATAAATACTTCGTCTTGCTGGAGAAGTGGGCCCATGGAAACCTAATAAGGTTCGACAAGGCCAAGTGCAAGGTGTTGATCTTGGGAGAGGGCAATCCCAGGTATTTATACAAACTGGGGGAAGATCTCCTCGAGAGTAGCACTGCAGAAAAGGACTTGAAGGTCCTGGTGGACGAGAAGCTGGACATGAGCCAGCAGTGTGCACTTGCATCCCGGAATGCCAACTACATTCTGGGCTGCATTAAAAAATGAATTGTCAGCAGTGAGAGGGAGGTGATTGTGCCCCTCTACTCAGCTCTTATGAGGCCCTATCTGGAGTACTGTGTCCAGCCCTGGGGCCCCCAATACAGGAAGGACATGGAGCTCTTGGAGTGGGTCCAGAGGAGGGCCACTAAGATGATCAGAGGGCTGGAGCACCTCTCCTATGAGGAAAGGTTGAGGGAATTGGGCTTGTTTAGCTTGGAGAAGAGAAGGCTCCGGGGAGACCTCATCATGGCCTTCCAGTACTTGAAGGGAGGATATAAACAAGAGGGGGAACAACTGTTTACATGAGTTGATAGTGATAGGACAAGGGGGAATGGTTTTAAACTAAGACAGGAGATATAGGTTAGATATTAGGAGGCAGCTTTCCACTCAGAGGGTGGTGACACACTGGAACATACTGCCCACAGAAGTTGTGGTTGCCCCATCCCTAGAGACATTCAAGGCCAGGCTGGATGTGGTTCTGGGCAGCCTGGTCTAGTGGTTGGCGACCCTGCCCACAGCAGGAGGGTTGAAACTAGATGATCTTTGAGGTCCTTTTCAACCTAGGCCATTCTACGACTCTATTATATATACGCTTGTAATGTCTGATACATCAAGGTCTTCAAGTATGACACTGTAGTTCAACAATTTTAGATTTTAACCACCACAGCTCTCGGTTCCTCTAAAGAACACACTAAGTTCATAACAAGGTCTCCTAGGGCAACAACCACTTCCCATGCCATTATGTGGAGCAACGGAGAAGAAAACAGCTGTTTTTCTCTGATATATCCTCCCATCTTCCCACAGATGGTGGCTTGCATATGTTTTCGCATAAGGAGTTG
The DNA here is from genome assembly GCF_016699485.2 of Gallus gallus. Taxonomy (NCBI): domain Eukaryota; kingdom Metazoa; phylum Chordata; class Aves; order Galliformes; family Phasianidae; genus Gallus; species Gallus gallus. The sequence continues at coordinate 34,205,534 of NC_052536.1, read as the reverse complement.
TAATCACCATTTACACTCCATTAATTCATCTAAGTCTCCTAAAGACATTCACTTGTGGACTTTACAACAACCTGTGGCAGTTCTGTAACTCAGTAATACACACTATGAAAACACACCAATTTTACTGCTCAGGATCTGAAGTTTTTCAGGATTTTTTTTTTTAACTCTATTGAAAATCAGGGAGTTCTCTACTCCTAGTCAGCACCACTCATGTTTTTATTTCCCTTTCTCAGAAATTTTCTAAGCTAATTAGCTTAGCCCTTCTTTGTGCAAAAGTTAACATTATTGTTCTATGCTGTTTCTTTTCCAAATTCTTTTTTACTTTAAGACAGATTGATTGCAATTGTAACCAATGGATCACATGGAATTACACAATAGTATGCTTTTTTCCCCATTCACACTCTCTCTTTTCAATTCTTTTAATTTTTCCTCAGTGTGTGATACCAAGCACTGAGAGTTGATGTTTTTAGACAGCTTCTATGATGATTTTAAAGACTTTGCTTGAGTGACAACAGCTATACCAATATTTAGCTTGCCTAAGAGTCACACAGTATCTGCCAACTTGGCAGCTGTAGCCAGGTTCTCAGTATCATTGTACTGTCTACATCTCTGAACACATGCCATTTCATGACAGCAAGTCGTCTTCTCCACAGTTTAATTCTTTCCCCTACGGTGACCAACTGAATTTTTTAGGAATCATTTGCAACTACAGCAGCCAAGATAATCATTCTTACAGTTACCTCTGCAGATTTTGTAATCTGTATCACTCCATAACTTATTCCACAGATTGACCTAGTGTAACTATGCTCAATCCCTATGCTATACAGACTACACAGGACTAAAGGAATCTCCACCTGACTGACCCAGAATAATAATTTGTATGTACGCCAACAGCGTATGTGAGTGCAAAGCAAAGACTACAAATTATTTTCTAGTAAGAAAAGTCTAGCACTAAACTGTTTTAAATACATTTAAAATTCTACATTTAAAGCGCTCCTAATCTGTATGCATTAGCACTGTTATTAAAAGATTCATGACATTCAATTCACGAATTCAAAAACAGAACCAAAAATAAATGTTTAAGTGTTTTCTGTAATAATGTATAAGACACTGAAATATTCAATAAAAAGTAAGCAGTATAAAAAAAATTCTGTACTTTTAGGAAGACTCAAAAATAGGAAGCTCTCATCCAATGCTGAATAGTTCTGTAATTTTCATTAAGCAATCATTAAACAAGCACTCAATCACTTCATAAAATGAAGTTACTTAATCTCCCATTTCATAGTCTGACATTTCAAAAACAGAAGAAAATACTTCAATTAAAACAACATGAGAGACATCAATTCACTTTTTCTGTATGCGCCAAATAAAGGGTAGGTACGTTCTTTACTTCATTAAATATGGGTTAGATCTGAAGATACAATAACTTTGATCACCGTGGGCATAGAGGAAGGTAGGGGAATAAGAGCTGCTGCATAACTGTAAGCACTCAACCAAAGACACTGATGTCTTGGTCTCATCTGCATTGTTTAGAAATTCTTTACACAATTCTCATGATGTTTACTTTGAAGATATACCTTAACTATCAATACAACTCAAGTGTACAACATGTGTTTATGAACATTTCATAACACATTTGTTTCAGTTTTCAATTATTCTCAAACACTAATAAATTAACATGTGCTCCCCCTCCATCTGTCTGGTAGTCAGTCTTCCATTAAAAAAAACAACTGATGCCCGATTTCCCCTCCTCTTGAGTTGGACAGTTTCCTTACTGCTAATTAATTCCAAGGTTGCAAAGCTTAAACTGGTGTATAACATCATCAGTACTGAAACTTCGTATGTCAATTTTGAAGTGATCACAGAACCACTCTGGTTTTAAGGGAGCTCAGGAGCTCCTCTATAGAAACCTCCTACTCAAACACAGGGCAATGCCAAATTCAGATTAAGTTGGTAGGTCTTTGTCTAATCTGATTTTGAATACCTCCAAGGACAGAGTCGTCAGCATCTTTGAGTGACCTGAACCACTGTTTAAATAACGCTCAAGAGGAGAAAATTTTTTCCTTTTATCTACCTGAAACCTCCAATTTTAATAATCATTGTTTCTAGTTCTTCTGCCATGTACTTCAGTACTTGAGCTTTGTTCTGTCATCTCAGGATTCTTAAGGGCATGAGAAAGACACCTTTAAATAACCCCTTAGCCCTTTTCTCTAAGATGAATCAACCCAGTTTCCATTGTCTCTCCTTACAGGCTTTAAGCTCTAGCCCCTGACTTTCTGCTAGATTCACTCAAGTTTGCCTCGGTTTTTTTTTGGTAGTATTTCCAATAAGGCAAAACATGGGCTGAGTGAAGAGGAATAATCACTTCTATTGATTTACTGCCTATTCTTCTCTTGGGACAGTCTAATACATCCTCAGCCATCATTGTTAGCAGGATGCACAACTGACATATGCTTAGTCTGCTTGCCACCAGGGCCCTCCACATCCTTTCCAACAGCACTGCTATCCAGCAAGCCAAGCCCTCAGCATTATCACTGCAGGAATTTAGTCTCTGCATGCGTCCTTGCTGAATTCCACAAGGTTCCTATTGTCCCATTCTTTCCTCTTGTCCACATCTCCCAGAATAGAAGCCCTGACCTTGAACGTATTAACTGCAACTCCCGTTCTAGAGTGATTCATAAACCTGAAGAGGGTTCAAGTTGCACTGCAGGGCTATTTAACTCTGTTACTGTCCAGAATCATGACCTATAAAAGTTCTTTTTACATACATAGCTTCATGGGTGGCTAAGCCAACTTAATTGATCATTATGACTGAAAAACTTGCCTAGTTCCCTGCTTCATCAGTCACTCTTCCCATTCTTCCCTTGCTCTACTCATACATGCACAGTCCTGCTCCCTGCCTTGCACCTGTACTGACACATATTTGAACCTTAATTTACCAGATGTAATAGTAAAAAGCAGAACCCAGACCATTTTTGCCAAGTCAGTGAACTGCACTGATTCAGGGAAAGGTCTAACAAGCACCCAGAAAAAGAAGTGGTGGAAGCATGCAGCAAGAGATCTTCAGAACTTACTGGCTACTATGCTGCTTTTTATTAAACAACCCTTAGAATGTTGGTTCCCATGCACCAGTGTTAAGGGAATGGCCCTTATCGCATTTTGTTTCTCTGTTCAACAGAATAGACTTATAAAAGCCTCTAGCTCTCCCAAGCCATTTGAATAAAAGAGATAATCCATCTTGAATTTATGGATCTTGTATCCACTAGATTTCAATGATATGTCAGCCTTCTTGCCTCACGTGGCTTCACTGACTCATTCTCTCATACAGCACTTCGCCTATTTATTCACTGCCCTCACTCTCAGAAGACAAATATTGCATTATCTGCTTTTACTATAAAAATCTGGCCTAGTGGCAGATTAAGTGCAAAAAATCTGGGTATAATTCATGGAAGACAATATTCTTTTACTCATTCTACCTCCAAAACTGCAACTTAAACAAAAATGTATAAATCTGAAAAGCTGTAATTATTTTCCAAATACACAATTTCTGATTTCAACTGTAGCTCTCCAAAGAGATCATTGAAGACAGTAAGAGATGTGGCCCAATCAAATTGACCCACACTACTTTGTTCCAATCAATGTCTCACATATACTGAGTAACTTAATAAATTATTACAATACGTACTAGCTTAGTATGTTTCTCTTTCCCTTATGGCTTCGTGTATAGTTAACACCATAGCAACGTTATTGGTTTTTTATTAAGTATTGAATTCAAAATTAATAACCTCGTCAATTAAGCACATACCAATATTCTACAATGATTTTTTTTTATAATTGAAAGCCCAAAGAAAAAGCACACTGTACATTACTGTTATTATTATTAGAGCTGCATAAAGTACTACATGCATTAAACTGCAAACTGTGTTAGCTTTCATAATATCGATTTATTAGTAAACAGATTGAAATGTCATTTTTATCAAACTTTCCACTTATCATTAAACAGTGCATACAAAAAAAAAAAATCCAGAACACCTTAAAGCAATACCTAAACATTAAAAAAAACCCACTGATGTACTAATAGGTTGCATGTTAGCCTGAAATTTTAGTCCAAATGATTGTAATTCCAGGAAAGTTACAAATAATCAATAAAGGTGTATGTTGGATAACACATAGATAAACAGTCCTTGTAAATAAATTGGTGACATGTAAAACAGCATAAAAACATAATTACATTACTACAGCAAAACAGCCAAGCTATGAGCCTGCCATAATCATAATAAACACAAAGTTCTACATTTAAATCTTAGAACAAAACTAACATTCAACATCATTTTATGTGGTTTTGCAATATAAAATTCCAACATACCACCAACAGTGAGCCAATAAACACTATTTTCGTTGACATCACCTTTGCAAAACTGTGTTCCTCCCTTTCAAACAAAACTGACTACTTCTGAATCTGGGCAGCTACACAGAAGCCATGTACTGCAGAAATATTACAGAATACTCTCCTTACTCTCCATATGACAATTCTTACAGGGAAATGCATAATCACAGCATTCATTCTACTAAAACAATTCAGATTCAAAAATTATCTCAACTTTGTTGTCTATGCTAAGAAAAAATATGATGTACTAAAAAATGTAACTGTATACATTAGATAGAATCTAAAAAAAATAATAAAGAACTGTTTTTTTTTTCTCCTACACCTTACCATAGCAACACCGGCTCTACAGAAAAACAGTCACAACAGGTTTCTTAAAGATCTAAACTGAACTCTAGTTTTGATATTAACTATGCTTCTCTGCTGTGTACATAAATCTAATCGGCAGAACACTAATATACTTCAAAATTTTATTTTAAGTGATGAAACACAATGACCCTCTATTCATTCAATCAGGGAAAAGCAACAGAATGAACCAGAACTATTGTATCCTCAAAACCTTCTTTTGGAAGCCCTCAACTGAAAATAACTAATGTCAAAAAGTCTATTTAAATAGCTGCCCTCAAAAGCAAGTTACATAGTGATTTAATAAGAATGTGACAGAGGTAAAAGAACACAAACACCGGCAGCTTGTAAGTACTGTTATGTCACCAATGATAGAAAAGTGCTTACATAGTACGTAAAAGGGTAGAGGTAACCTTTTACCTTCAGTTAAAAAGGTTACAGTTAATGCTCTAGCAATAAATACTCCACTCCCTCAGTTTCTACTTTAAATGCTATAACAACAAGTTTCCAAAAAAAAAAAAAAAAAATCAAGTCCCAGAGTTGTTTGTTATTGTTGTTGTTGGGGTTTTTTTTTTGGAAAAACAGAAGTTATTTGTCTCCTTACAGCTAAGTCATTGTGGAATTAAAATTCTAGCTGGAAAATATCAACCTAAACAGGAGCACATGGAAAATATCTTCAGATGTAGGTATGTAAACACCTAGACCTTGAGTTAAGATCCCCTATCTCCACCAGATCTACCTTTATCCTGACAGGATTTTATGGCTCCTTCAGATAAAAAAATGTGTTGAGTTAGAAAAGGCTGGAATTTTTCAACTCTTGGATTTACTTTAGTTCCTTCCAAACTGTTCCTCTTCCACTGATGCACACTTGTTTTGTTGTTGTTGTTTTTCTGTAATGTTTTGTTTTTACTGTGAGGACATTTTAAAACAGCGTGGTAAGACAGAAAAATTTGAATGCATTTTCTGCATGCTCTCAATTATTTAATGTTTACATTGGAATCTTCAAGAACACTTGCCGATCTTATCTGAGCATCCAAAGCAAAACAGAGAAAACTGTGTTCTACACTGGGCACTTTTTGCCTCAGGAACAGTTTAGAAAAGGATGTATAAAGCACCATCTTGTATCATTTCATGTGGCAGAGGGAGGGTACATTAAACATTGAGGCTGGCCCTACAATTTGAGGTTAACTCCATCTTCATTAGGAAAAAAAAAATTCAATTCAGCCACAATGCAAATTAAATTTGATAATACAAAGAGAAGCAGCTGAACACAATGAAGTATCTTAAAGGGAAAAGCTAAGCAGTTATACCCTCTGTAAAAGAAATGTACTGACTAGTTTCCTTCAAGCAGAGCTGGAATAAGACTAGAGCTCTTGATTAAAAGAAAGATTTCTGTATCTGCAGAAAGAACCAACACATAAGCAATCAACGAGAGGAAAAGCAATACCTCCTGAGTCACCACTTCTGAGGAGCCCCACTTATTGTGAACCCAACAGCAGTTTAACTAAACACCTTATCCTACGAAGATAGGTTATTCGAGAAGAAAAAAAGTGTTAAATCGACTGACTGAGTCTGACGATCATGCATAAAAAAGAGAAATAATCACATTTCCATTGTATTACAGTTCCCTGCCTGGTTTTAGTCCGTTGTTGTTGTTGACTAACAGCATTCTTACAAAGCTGATCGTGCTCAAATTTAAGATATTATTTCTAAATTCTACAGATTTTTTTTTAAGAAGTCTGTTGTTACTGGTGAAATGTCTGTTTTGAATAATATAGAATATACATAGTATCTGTAAGAAGCCATTTTTAAAGAATGCCGATTTAGAATATGACTCACTCACAAAATTATGCTTTTGTTGACTATACAACAGCAATCAGAAAAGAAATACTGAATGATTCTATACCACTCTATTACCCCTTGCTCTTCTTTCTCTTTCCTCATTTTTTACTGGGTGAGGTGGGGAAAGTGAAAGCAAAAGGGAAGAAATTCTGCTCTTATCTGTATCTTATTCTGCATTCAATCCAACTACAGAGCAAGGAAGAGCTGCACACAAAGCAAAAACTTGTGTTCTCCATCTTGAAAAGCTAAACAGGAAAACCACAGAATCCAACCAAAGATCACACTCAAACCTCAAAATTACTCCCCTGTCCCAAATGAAGTCTTTTGGACCAGTACGATCATTTTATTTCCCTCATGACCATACAGTATATAGACTGAAAGCAAGACAGGACTCCAAACACATGACTAGTAAGCCAGGTAGAAAAAAAACAGATGAAAACCATACCATGAAATTGCACCTTAGTGAAAACACATGTTAATATTGTACAACAAGTGAGAAATCCAGAAATTAAATACATCATTTGGTACTTTTAAAATAGAAATACACAGTATTCAGAAAAGAGATTTTTCTCCACAAGTTAAAACACAAGTCTAGAATTACCAGCAAAAAAAAAAAAAGAGTTGAATTAAATCGTATGGAATATCTGAAAGCAGATTTCAGAGCTTCTTAACACGTTGTATCGTTACATAAAATACAGTGGCAACAACGAGACATGCAAGGCTGGAATGTTGCAGGGTTAAAAGTCATTTGAAATTAGAAAATGAAGTCTCTTATTCCAATTACAGGAAACAAACGTTATATACCAACATTTGAAATTTAACAATTGAAATATTAGTGTCAATAAAGAAAAAAGGAAATTACACATTAAACATACAATTTAGAGAACACAACCTATTTTTATGATGTGCTTTTCCCATAATAAAGTTATTTATCTTGGGCATAAAATTCTAAAGAGTGCTTTAAAACAGAAAGTGAGAGCCACTGCTTAATCTGCATGTGGGAAAGTTTTCCTGCAATAATTTTCCTAACTTACCTGTATCTTCAATGAATTGCACACATTTTTCAACAAACAGAGGTATGGGTTTCTCAGATGTAACCAGGTCTTGTAGGGGCATTCCAAAGTAATTACTTTCCCAGTTTCTACGGATTGGAGGATTGAATGTCTTAACTTTCTTTTTTTGCTACAACAAAACAGAGTTATTTAAGTAATATTCAAGTAACATTATAACTAACTCAAGCACAGAATCACACATCTATCAGACATAAAAATACCTCTACAGCAAAGTGAGTAAAAACAAAGGTACTTTTTTAAAGTAGCATACACTAGATAAGCAGCACTCCAATCATTTCTAAAAGATTTAGTCATCTTTGCATCATAGATAATAACTTCCAGCATGACTCACGGAGGAATCTACATGAAGTACAAATTGATCGCAGCAGTGCAATGTTTCCTATCACCACAGAAGGTCCTCTGTATGCCTTTCAAAGGTAGTAAATAATCTTTATATTGCAACTATTCTATAAGTGTAATGTCGCAGAATATGTAACAATAAATTACAGAGTAAGAGTTGCAGGTACTAGCATAAACACGACTGTTGCAGTGAGGTACTACTAAAGGCACGTGTTTTTTGCAAAAAGGAGGTTTGCTCTCAACCAAAAGTATTACAGCTATGATCAAGAGAATCAAGATTTGATGCCTGTTTTCTCCACAGCCCCCTCTAAACTAGTGTTGAAGGAACTTTCCACAATTTAACTAATAAATCCACTTTGAATTATCCAAAGTATTATATGATACCAGATTCCACATTTCATTTCTGATTGTTAAAGTATTGAGAGATGGTCATACTCATATGAGATGGTCATATGAGAAGTGGCCGTACTATACGGGAACTGAATTAATATCATCATCTCTAGCTTTCTATTTTAGAAGCTTATGAAGAGTAAAAACAGTAAAAAAAAGTAGCTATGCTTTCATATAAAAGCTCTGACTTGTGCATTTTCTTTTTCTTCACTTAACACGTAATACTAATTATGATTTAAATTTAATAACAAAGTTTCCAATGTGTTATAACTTATTATAAGACTGTATCTCATGTAACTAGTGACATAAAATACAATTCATTTCTAGGTTTAACACTTATAAAACTCATATTTCCCCTCTTTTGCAAAACCACTGGACTTCTATACCATCAAATTCATTTACTGAGACCTTACAGGCTACCTGGAATTTTCAAGTTAGACAAGTTCATCACATGTTCATCACTGACTTGCTCACTGAGAGGTAACGAGTTGAAGTACAACTCTATGAGGGAAGATGGAAACCACATTTCTCCAGCCATCTCCCTGCAGCACTGTGGAACTTCTCCAACAACTGATAATGAGATCTGTTAATCCAAACTTTTCAACAGCCTAATGAACAATTAGAGGTTTTTTTTAATGTTTAATGTTTAAACGACAATTTCTGCCTGTTATAACTGACATTAGGGTACCTGTTACTGATCGCAGTAACAGCTAATAAATGCCTGGGTTTATCTTTCAGATTTTGAATTTCTATAAAAGGTCCAGCATTCATAATTCAGAAGAAAGGAACGTATATTAGCAAATTCTTCAAAACACTAGAAAGAAATAAACTGCTCACCAGCAGTGTTTTCCTCCCGAAGTCTTATATTAACTGTAATTTTTACTTTTTTAATTTAAAAAAAAAATGGATAAAACCTTATGATAAGCTTCCATGATTAAAGGAGACATCTGAAAGTGTTCTTTCCAACTGTCAACCCTTCAACTAACTTTGATTTGTCTTGGATAAGACATCATTGGTTCTTCCAGTATGTGCCCTCAGGTTAGAAACAGCCTTATCTTCTCGGTGCCATAGTTCCCTGTTTTCAAGCCTCCAGCACTCACCCCAGTTCATTGGCCATTTTCTCCTTAGTGGAAAAATCTTATTTACTTAGGCAACAAATACATACAGTACTGATGAGCAGAAACTGAAAGGCCCAAGCTGATGCTATGCGTAATGAACGTGTAAAACTCAGAGAACACCTGTGTCAAATGCTGAATGAAAGCTCATTTTAGAGATGCATGCGTTAACATAATGAAGCAAGCAAGTAATAATTAAAATTAATTCTCTTTCAAGGTGTTCGGCACACATCCACACCATCTTAGAATAAACAGCATAAAAACACTCAGACTATATATTTCAGACACAGTAGACAGAAACAGGCTGTCACTTTGGTAAAGACGTAGTATTAACGTAACTAATAAATTTTACTATAGCAGAAAGCAATCTGGTTAATGAAATAAGAAACTAAAATTTTACCAAGAATTTAAATGAAAATAGAGCAAAGAATAAAAAAGAAAGCCATAACCAGAAATCCTTTTCAAGCTGATCTAAAAAATAGAGAGCAGGAAAAACAGTTGTTTTAGGTCCATTGCATTAACATGAAATTAAGATTTTGTAAGGCACCAGTAAAGTTACAATTGCCATTTTATCAGCTTACTCCCATTACATATCAATTTCCTCTCTATACTGTCAAATATATAACAAAATATCTCTTTCATTATTTCCCTGTCTTTTAATGCAGTGAATAGGCAAAAATCTCAAAATGAAATCATTCTGCAAATAGCACATTCTACACAATCTCCACAATATAGCTGCAAATTAATAACACAACTTTAAGGTAATAAAATGTCAGTTATTTCCTGATTTGAGACATTCACACTTCCCATAAGTTGCATGTCTAGTCTCCTTAAGTGAGGAACTTGTCAATAGAAAGATACGTTATTGTGCCAAAGGCTTCTTTTTTGTTAAACTGTCCAAATGACTTCAGAAAAAGATCTTATTTCTACAATTTTCCAGTTTTATTTCTAGCTTTATTAAAAGTTCATCTTAATCCCTTTTCTCAGCTCTGAGGGAAAAGCAGTCAGCTTTTCTGATCCATCAATCTGATCACAGAACTTTTATATCAGCCAGTCACTAGAATATACTTTTCTGTGTAAAATCAATTTCTGAAAGTTTTCAAATGTAAGAACATCAGAACAAAAATAGTTAAAAGATGAAACCACTCAGTCAGTTAAACACCTTAAAAAAACGTGAATCATTTCTAACATTTTTTAGATTTTGGTAGTGAGATTATGATTCTGTCATTCACTTTTAGTTCAACAGATATTTCAGCCAAATACATCCCCCACCACAGTACAGCAGTTGCCTAATACTGAATGCAGGAAGCACGATGGTAGGTGTGGTCAGACTGTTTTGCATGCTTCTCCTAAACCATACTAAAAAAGAACAACCAGGTACCAAGTCAGAGAAGACAAGCACCAGCAAAATGCTGCTACGCTAATCCTAGTGAAAATCTCAGCTGTTTCATATGCCACTGCTCAATGTTGATAATTAAAACACCACAGAAGCCTACCACCATAAAGCAGAAATCCTGTTTTTCCGTAAATTTGATTCTTATTTATTTATTCTTATTGAATTTATTTGTATATGAGTTTTACACCATATCTGTCATGAGTTCTAATACTTGCTGCTTGCCAACGGCCTACCTAGACAACACAGTTCACTCAATAACAGAGGTTAATGCCAAACTCCAACCGGATCCTTTTATTTCTGCAAGAAAGTATTCCAACTCCAGGAATCCCAAACTTTCCTTGGGTTGCTGACACCAAAACTATTTAAGGACAATACTACTTTAATTACAGTAGTTTAATCACAGAAACAAACGTGTTCCAAAAGATTACTTGAAGTCCTCCCACCAGAAGACAAGCTGAACATGAAAGCATTTATTCTAGCCCAACACAGCATTCTATTCTCAATGTCCAAGTCAGAATTATTGTTATGAAAAAGCATTAGCAAATTAAAACGTAAGTTTAAAATACACTCAGGATTAATCGTTTTGACAGCAGGTTCCAGAGAACCAGCTAAGTATGCTCATCTTCTAGCGTAACTAGTCTGAGCTATCAGCCAATTGTGAATACTGAAAGTACAATGCACTGAAACAATCCGCCCAAACCTATCCATCAAACTCCTTTTGTCAAACAGCTGTTTACTGCAGCCAGTCCTCTCTGCCCAAATGGGACTATCCTTTTTTTTTCCCCCTTCTCACCTCCTTCCCACCAGAATCCCATCATCATTTGTTAATCCAAGTGGAAATTCAGCCACTTTTCTTTCCTCTACCTCTCACACACATTACTACTTTTAATACAAAGGGAATTTTCTGCCTGCTTCATCTGCAGTCAGTCCTAAAGTCACAGAAGGCACAGTCAGTATTTTCAAAACTATTAGAATAGTTCATGAAACCAGATACCGGGAGCAGCATTCATTCTATAGGCTTAACAAAGTATTAGCAATTTCTAATTCATGGCAAGCTCTTCAGAAACTATACAACACATGAATAATGCAGATGGCAGCCTTTTAACATGCCCTTTCTCCTCCTCATACCTTTTGCCATTTTTTGAATTAAAGCTTGTAATACTGAGTTTTAAGCTACAGAAGCTCTAAAAGACACACGGCTCCAAACATGCATTTTAAGAGTGGTACATTTGAACAGATTAAAACTGGAAGTATAGACTTGGATCTTTCTTCTCAAGGGGCAAAAAATAAAATCAATATTTCATTACACATTCCAGTCTGAAATAGACTGCAGTTTGCTAAATCAACCACTGAATTTACACAAAAACAGTTGAGGAGATCAACTTAAATTTTTGCTATTTGTCCCAAGTTTACCATAGTCTTACTAGAACTGAGATCAAGACATACGGGCTATTTTCTGACACTTCTCAGTAACAGTTTCAAAACAAAATTGCATATAGCTTTGAAATTATAATAATGAGAACTAAGAAGTTTATAAATGGTAAACAGATGTCAAACCTGTGTATCGCCAGAGTAAGATATGTGCAAACTCATCTAGATGCTATTGGACTTTTCTTGTTGAAATACCACAAGTTTTCAGATGAATATAAAAAGGCATCTTACAATCAGCATAAGGCGAAGCGGAAGGTAACACACAATCCTCTTTGTTCAACACTTAAACGAGCTTACAACACATAGTGTTTTAAAGTGCTATTTTTCAAATTTGTTTCCAACTGTACTGATCAATCTCCAGATACACAACACAAAACAAAAAGGAACAAAAGATTATCTGACCCTGAATAATAAAAATATTGACTAGTGGTCAAAGAAAACGTAGTTCATTTCCTATTGCTTACAAGGTCTCCATAGTGAGGATTTGTTTTTAGAAGAGCTTCAAATAATTTGATCCATAGGATAAAGTGAAATCTACTCATACTAGTTTTGTTCTTACATTTACAAAATAACTATTTCATGAAAACTTAATATTTGCAAATATTAGTTGCAAGGTAACAAGGCAAGAGGCCTGCAGAATTTCAAGATGAGCATTTGTCTTTCTGTTGACAGAAATTTACTCAGGATATGTGCTGTTCCTGATACACTGTGGAGGAGAAAAAAAACAAACCCACAAAACAAATACACCTCATGAGAGGGAAACAGAATACAGCCTAAATTAGGTACCAAATTTCAGAGGGTTCACAAAGGTAAGAGCGCTAAATAAGATGGGTGAATTTTTAAGACTCATTCATTTCACAGTAACAATAAATAATAAGGGTATTAACTACAACGCACAGCTATAGGTTTCCACACCAGAAAGGCCTCCTGTCTGAACTTAGAAGCACTAAATTGAGACCAGAGTCCACCTAAGTAATTTAAATGTTTTAACTGACAAATAAATAATGTAAGTAACAATTAATATTGATGAATTAATCTATTTAAAAAATACACAGAGGTTTGGGCCTTACATATTTATGGTAACAATGTATAAACTTCCCAACTACTGAAGTTTGGGATTATAGTGCATATGAAGAAATTCCTTCTGTATGAGAAGCAGGAAGGCTTCCCGTAGCATCCAGAAATGTTCACTTCCCTTTCATGTCTTTAAATTTTCTGCATTTTCTCTGTGTTGTTTCGTACCTCCAAACTGATCAAGTTGAACTGAACACAACTACTTCATTATATGGTCTGCAAGACTGCTGTTTCACAAGAGCCTGGTGTGGATCAACACACAATACTACACCAATATTAGAGCATTTTAATTGAGGTAAGCATATACTTGAAGTTCCTACTTGTGCTATTTGAAAGAGATGAATGAGCACAGATATGCATCTCAGCTGGAGAGGTCTCACTAGGCAAGGTAAAAAACAATCAAGGCAAAGCAGCATAAAAAACTGTGTGCACTTGAAAGCTTGCGTGCGCATGTATGAGGTGCAGACACAACTCCACATCAACCTGGCTAAAAGGTCCTTTGATTCTGAAAACCAGTCAATTTTCATTTTTTTCTCTCTACCTTTCTTCATTTTATTTCTCAACCAGAGAAAGGTTAACAGACTGCTTGTTAGTAATGTATACAAGGCTACAGAACAATTATTTTCAGGATGTTTAGAGTCATGGTAATAACTCTAATATGTAATAAAATAGAATGAAAGTGATTTTATCATAAATCATATTACAATACACTGATCCAACCTTCTCCGTTGAAAATACATTCACTTTTCTTGAGGCAAAGAAAACACAGTTGTTGGGGAGTTTCACCAACCTGGAATCTAGTAAGGCATTCAATAGTGATATGAACTTACTGTGACAAATACAGTAACAGAAACAGGACAACATTAAGTAAGATAAAAGTCATAGTGTAATAGAAAAATCATGCACTGAAAAACTACCATCTGTACTATATACTAGGAATACAGTAGTTGGAAATTACCAAGGACAAGAATGGGCCTAAGGGTACTAAAGTAACAGTAACTGCAGGAAAAAGTAGGTGCAACATAACAAATACAACAGTATTTGCAATGCTACACACAGTTTTAGTCATCCTTATTCAAAAATATAAGCTCAGAGGATAAGCTCAGAGGAATCAGAAAAACTTCATCTTCTAAAACTCAGGTCAAGAAGTAAGAAGCAGCCACATTCTTGCTTACTGGTTTGGACGCAGCAGATCACAAAAGGAAAAAAAAATTCAGAAAGGTTACCACAAGAAAAAGTGAGAACTAGAAATTGCAAAAGGGTTCCTCACCAACAGAAAGATAACAAAAGTTCTGAGTCCTAAAGAAAAGTGACAATGAGGGGAAAGAGAGTCTTCAGATGGATTATTTTCACAGTACCTGAAAACAAAGCTCAAGGATGGTTCCTCCAGTTGTGACTACTGGCATACAGAAATGAGATCTGAGAACACAAACGCTTAACAGCATGAAGTGCAGCATCAATTGACAAAAAATTCAGACTAAAGTACGCTCAGTTTTACTGGTCTCTGTTTTAAAATCTTTAATTTCCTTTGGTAGCAAGCAACGTTAGAGGATATTGCAAGTTACTTTATCTGCTTGCCACAGATTTGTCATCACTATACTTCCCAAAGTAAAACATTCTAATTTATGTTTCCAAACAGCAATAAGTATAGCAATATTGAATATTTACTTCTGTCCTTGATAACATCTCCAGTGTTCAGAATAAATGTTTTAAGTTTGTACACATGCAACAAGTGCCAGATTCTGTACTCGGGACACGGCAACCCTGGCTGTATAAGTCAGGCTGGGGCTAGCTGTACAGACTGGGGATGAGAGGCAGCGCTGCGGAAAAGGTCTGGGGACTGACTGACAGTAACTGCATCTGAACCATCAGTGTGCCATGGCAGTACGAAGGGCCAACTGTACCCTGGGGTGTACCAGACCCAGCGCTGCCACCAAGCAAGGGATTGCCCCACTCCGCTCTGCAGTGTGCAGCCTTACCTCAAGCCACAAGGTAAGAAGGACATAAAACTATTAGAGAGTGTCCAAAGGAGGGCTACAAAGGTGGTCAAGGGTCTAAAGGGCAAAACCAGTAAGAAGCAGCTGAGATCCCTTGGTTTGTTCAGTGCAGAGCAGACAATGCTGAGGGGGAGGCCTCATGGTGGCCTACAGCTCCTCACAGGGAGCGGAGGGGCTGCACTGAGCTCTGCTCTCTGGTGACAGTGACGAGGCCTGAGGGAGCAGCACGGAGCTGCATCAGAAGAGGGTCAAGGTGGGTGTTAGGAAAAGGCTCTGCACCAGAGGGTGGTCAGGGATGGAACAGGATCCCCAGGGCAACTGGACACAGCGCAAAGCTGCCAGAGTTCAAGGAGCATGTGGACAACACTCTCAAACATAGCACCTGGATTTTGGACGGTCCTATGTGGAGCCAATACTTGGGCTTCACAATCACTGCATCCCCTCACCAACTCAGGCTATTCTGTGGTATAAGGTTTCAGAATAAAATTAGGGCTGGAAAAGCATCAGTTGTTTTCCCTATTGTTTGCCAAAACTCCTTTCCTCCTTCCTATCCCCACAGATGTAATCTTTGACAATGAGGACCTCAGACTTAACAGGTTGAGTTTTTGTTGTGAATCGAAACAAATTCATTTTGTTTATAAAATATTTATATTTCAGTCTAACCACGGTTATAGCAAAAATAGCTACAGTTTAACTTACATTAACATTACATACAGCTGAACACTGTAGAATGAGTATCAGTAAGAGCTTTAAGAAATATTCAGGAAGTAGTACAGAATTATTATTCATCCTTTTCACATCTATGAGGTCAATTTTTTTCAAAAAAAAACGTAATCTGTAAAGAGTTGTACATTAATAACCCTTTTATGGTCTACAAAGCACAGGAAGGAAAAGAAACTATCATCTGAATAATTCTTCCAGCACTGTAATTAAAGACTGCTGGCTGCTCATGTAATACAATGCACCAAAACACTGTAACTTGCAAAATAAGTAAAACCATGCACCTCTTGCAGAAAAAAAAAAAAAAAAGGAAGAAACTACACTTACAGAAAAACAAAGGAGTATATTACTTACAAACTGAAGTAACTTACCAAATGAAGTGGAACTACTTTTCAACATAATGCAAATCAACACAACATACACAGAAACCCCCCACTACTCATTAGAAGAAGTAGGTATTCAACATTCTTAGACTTCCTGAACACTTAAGAACATTTTACCTTGCAAGATAAATTTGCTTTCTCCATCATTCCAATTATTTCTATTTCTGCTATTAGACATGTGAGCAACAGCCCTGGACCATAAATTTCAGATTCAGAAAGAAAGCAAAAGGTAGGCTACAGAAAACTTGAAACTACTCTTGTAGTAGTCTTATCCACGGCAAAGAAAGCTACAGCAATCTAAAACTTCTGACTACATCTGCTCCTGAACAGGCTAAAGCAACAGCAGAGGCCTTGGTAAAGACAGCAGGGGAGCTGCTGACACAATGTGAGGAAGAGAAGATCCTATGACATCCAGTCTACACAGCTTCTACATAAATATCCACCTCGAAGGAACTTTCTCTCAACACAGCTGAGATAGCAGTATGAACAGTGTATTTCAATTTCTATGGAGTAAGATAACTTCAATCAGAAGTCTATAATTATTTGTTTTTTTAAAAAAAAAAAAAACTGTTTCCCCCTAAAAAAAAAAAGTATCTTCAAAGCATTTTTAATCCTTTTTATAATTACAACAGTAAGACAACAATATTTATGCTTGTTAGGAAGCCTTAAGAAAATACAGTACCCTTTAAATTAGTCGTGTGTAGTTCAAATCACAGCTGCATACTAAGAGCAATTCAGAACTTAAACAACGAGCACAATTTAACTCCATGTTCTATTTGAACTAAACTTCTTTTTCTATATGCTATTCCAGTAGTCAGATATAAGTTAATAGGAACATTTTTAAAACCCTATCAAAGACAGCATTAAGAACATCTTATTCTGCAACAAGAAAGAATATATTTAACTGACCTATGTAATGCTAAACAGAAACTACTTGCAAGACTGTAACTGCTTGCCTGAAATTATAGTCTAACCTATATAGGTACTGAATTTATACTCTGTAATCACAACACAACCTGAACATAAACTTAAAAAAAAAAGTAAAACAAAGTAAACAAAGATCCAAATAGAATAGACAATTTTTAAGGAGAATATCAAATTAGAAACTTATACAAGGTGGGCATTTTGTTCCCTTTATTTTAACAGAAAATTGTACAGGTTGATTACTTGTTTGCACACACTAGTAAGACTCAGTAGTCAGTAAAACCACTATAAAAGTTCCTTTTTCATGCTTTTAAAAAGAGTTCCATGTTCCCAACAAACAACTGAGAGTGAAAAAAGAAACCACTCCTTTCATTCACCAGCCCTTAACTTCATTCCAACAGCCAGAACTGCAAGAACTGCAAGAACCAGTTCTACCCCTGTATTCATAAAGTAGGTTTTGTTTTGTTGGTTTGGTTTTTTTTTAGGTTTTTTTTTTTTTTTTTAAACATATTGTGATTAACAAGGAAGGATTTGTAGACTAAATTCTGCCATCACTTATGCGTACAGAAGGAAGTGAAACTGCACAGGTACACAGAGACATGAAAAGAACTAAAACTTGTCCAACTGACTAGGCAGACAACCCATCTCATTCCTCAAGTCTGCTGGAGAAATCCTGGACAAAATGAAACAATGCTACATAAAATTTTACAGTATATTCTTTAAAATAAACAATCCTGCATATTTTGATTTCTCCCTCCTTACGGTACATTAGATGCGTAAAAAAGTGAATAATGTATATATTAACATGTGGTTCACATCACAAATAACTGACTTACCTTCTTATCTTCTTTCACTTTTTGAGTTTTCTTTTTTGTTTTTTTATCATCCAATTCTTGATCTGATGTAATAGCAGGGTTATCTATGCCACCCTTCCATGTTTCAACAGGTGAAAGAAGTGGGTCTTCTTCACTACCACGATGCCTGCCTTTTCTTTTAGCTTTAGAAGTGGTAAAAGCCTCATCGTCACTTGCATCTGAATGCGTTCTCCTGTAGTAAGACTTCGCTTTGCTGAACAATGTCTTAGACTTATACTTGTACTTTGAAGGTCTTCTTTCCCCATGACTTTTAGATATTCTGTCAGAAAATCCATTTTCTTCATCACCCTGGGCATTTATAGGCATTGAGTTTCGAACTTTAATAATACGATTCTGACTATCATCTGGAACTGCGTAGATATCATCTGCAAAGCCTTTATGTTTGAAAATAGTGTCAATAGGTTCAGCGTAATTGTCAGATTGGTCTACATCTTCTGGTGGTGCTACAGGCACTCGAGAAGGTTGCTTCCTTGGGTTTTTACCAATACCTGCCTCTATTGTTTTCAAAAGGTTAGGATCCAGTTTTTTCACATTTGTTCTTGGAACAAGTGGTTTCGGTTTTATTGGAGGAGGCACTTTATGGTTGCGTTCATGATCATGACAATTGAGTGGCGTACTGTGAATAGGATACTCATTTCCTTCCAAGTCCAATCGGTACTTTGAACGGTCACTAGGGGTTGGGAGTAACCTTACGTCATCACCAATTGGACTGTACGGTGGCGGTCCCTCAGCATCATCTTCTGAATCTGGATAATTATAGTCAAGGGAACTTCCTCTGGGAGACCTTGAAAAAACATCCTCACTTGTATGTGTTGTTTCCCTTGTGCTGTCTGACATATAGGAACTTTCAATCATGTTTTTCTTCTCTAATACATCACTGAAGAATAACGTGAAGACCTCTGTTTGACGATGATATTGAGATAATGAATATAAAGCTGTAAACTTTGCAGTAATCTCTGTTGCTATGTGTTCTCCTTCAGTCATGAGCTCCTTGATAGCTTCATTCTCAAAAAAGTCTGCCTGGCTATCCGTAACAGCCACCAATTGGACAGGAATTGTATCCTGAACTTCAGAAAGAAATGCCCGAAGCATCCCCATGGATGCCTTCCGCTTTGCGGAGTAAACCAGTATATATCCATGAACAAGTTCATCTTTTCTTACACCAATTGAAGAATGGTATGATAATATAGTTATTTGTATTCTACGCCTCTTTTCACCTATAATTTTATCAAGCATCACAGAATTGTTTTGGCCAGCCTGAGCAGCACTACAGGAGTGAGATTCAAGGAAGGGTGAAAGAATGAGATCTACACTGAATGGATCACCACACATAGCACACATGACAATTCTTAAGTCAGCTTCTGACAGATCTTTAATGGTGGGAACAGGACTCACAACATCAAAGTGGTGTTTAACTGCTTCCAGTACTCCCCTCAGAGCTTGTTTTATTTGGGTCTCGTTAAATTTGCGTGGATATGTACCAGCAGGCACATCTACGAATGGACATTGTAATTTGTTGGCCAACTGCTGTCCCTGATGTCTCAGAATAGGTAGATTCTTGCTAACACTGTCCCTCTGATTAGCCAGTATTAATGTAAAGGGAAGATTAGCCATATATTTGTCTCTCCTTATCTGAGACGCTTCAGCTCTTATTTTTGCAATGCAATCCCCAATAAAATTCAGTGATTCAATAGAGTTAAACACACAAAAACAACCATGTGGTTTGAAGGCAGAGGTCCACAACTGAGTCAACAGGTATGGGGATTTTGCATCAACTGGCCTAAGATCAAGTTCATATATTTTTCCATCTAACGCATATTCATCATCAGTGGACTGTGTCCGAATTTCATTTGCTAACTCTTGTGCAAGGCCATCTTTGCCCAAAATGAAAAGATTAACCTTATCTATGTTGGCACTATCATGATATAAATTTGAACGGCCATGGTCTAACTGCAGAAGACTGTTGGCAAGTAACTGCTCTACTTTAATGTCCATGCAATTTTGGCCACTGAGACAAGTTTCTTTAGTTGGATGATAAACAAATCCTATGTGTTTGAGAAGAAGAGATTCTCTATCAGGTGCAAGTTTCTGCAAAGCTTTGTATCTAGGCTCTTCACTCAGAACTGCATGAATTTCACTCATCTTATCTGAACTTGGTGTTGCATTAAGATCCAGGTCATAAAATAGCTCTGAGTGTTCAAAAAGCATTTCCTGAAACTCCTCTTTGGCTTTTTCAACAATCTCTCTCTGATGCCTACCATACACTTCCTTACTATCTGCATCAGTAATGTATTTGAACGCCTCATCTTCCATAACAAAACATATAACTTCTTCCCATGGCTGTCCAGGTGAAATGAACTGGATTTTCTCAAGAGTTTTTTTAAATTTCTCCTTCATTTCAATCCTCCTCTTTTCAGATATAAGATGCTGCACATGATTTTGATAAACCTTTTCTGCCTCTAGCGTAGTGAGAAGGTCAAATGGAATCCTTCTGTCATTCACTTTATCTATATGGTCAGTTTCATCCCAGGGTGTTTTTTCCAGCACAACAAAACAGGAATGGAAGTCAGGCCTTTTCTCCATTAACTTCAAAGCCTCTGACCAGCTCAAATGTTCAATCTCATCCAGATTTGACAGAAGAGTATTAAGAGCTCTTGGCAATGCATTAATGTATTCTTCTTTCCTTTTTTTAATATGTTCCTGTTTAAGCTGCTCTATGTGTTTTGAAAATGTATTTTTGGCCTTTTTTGTTCCTTCCAAATTTATGTACTCTTCATAATCAGGATGATTTTTCAGTTTATTACTAACTGTTTTCCAAGTAGCGTGATAGTCTCTCACAGTTTGGACAAGTTTTTCAAACTTGTCTGTTGCTGTAACAACTAGCTGTCTTTGAGTTTTGTAGGCATCCAAGTAGGGGATTATTTTAGGCTTACCACGAGTTTTATCCATCATTTGTACCAGGGCAGTAAAACAAGTTTCAACGTTGACATTGAATCTTGCTGATGTTTCCACTACCACAAGGTTCTTCTTATTAGAAGCAAATGCCTGGACCTCTCGTAGATAATGATCCACACATTCATCACATTTTGTTGCTGCTATTATTATGGGTTTCTTAGATTTTGATAACTGAATATAGAGATTATTCACAAACTTAAGTTGATCATCAAACTTCCTATTGCATCCTTGGCTTACATCAATGCACAGTAAAAATCCATCTATGCTTAACTTCCCTTCAGGCATTTGTTTTTGCTCAAAGTCTTGCTCCAAGCCCAGCTGATCTGTGCAAATGTACATTAGTTTTTCTGCTGACTGCAGTTTGGAGGCAGCTGCACGTTTTATGTATGGTTGTAAGTTCGTACTCCGATGAGGCAAGAAAGTCTGATCATCAATGAACTCAGTCTGTTCGATTACATGAATTCTGCAGTCAATTCCATCCTCCCCACTTTGTGTTACGTCACCCCAGTACAAAAAGTGATCATTGTTAACAACTCTTCCTCCAAAGTCAATTGTGCTAAGCACAGAGGTATGCTCAGGATAATATTCATCTGCTTTTGAACGAACGAATCTATTGCACAAACACGACTTTCCAACTCCACAATTACCTTTATCCTTTTCAGTTCCAGACAGTCCAACAACACTAACAGCATAAGATGGGGGACGTGGCTCTTTGTTTTTTGCCATCATAACTTTCCTCTCATCATTTGGCAATTATTAAGGTAATTGTATGTGGTTTTCATTCTGGAAATGTTCCTACAAGTTTAAATTGTATATCCACGGTTTCACAAACAGCTTTCAATTGCTCTTGCTTCAGCTTGTCATTGAGAACTCAGACACTCAGAATGAAGAAGGATCATCTTCCTAAAAGAAAAAAGAAAAGGAAAAAAAATTACAGATTGCAGGTATTTCCTTTCTATAATTCTCAAGAGAAAAGAGATTTTAAAAGCAATATTGCTTGTTTACCCCAAAATTATTTTCTCTGTACATGAACGCATCACAACTACTTTAAATGAGATCCTGAGCTCCTAACTTTTTCATGTTAATCTTATTTATATCAAAGATTTAAAAATGAGCAGGTTTTAGACACAGTTCAGTAACAGCTCATCATCTATTTGAATAGCTGATCAGAATATGGCTGAAAAGAACAAATCAGTGTTTTCTTGCACATCTTACAGGCACTAAGCAGCATTTTCTGCTTTATCAGAATTTTCCTTATTACTTGAGATAAGGGACAAGTCAAGTTTTATGGTGGCTGGCTCTCACTATAGATGGGCATAGACTGAAACACAGAAGATTCCATATGAACATTTTAAATTTATTTTTATTTTTAAAAAAATTCAAATGACTCAGCACTGAAATAGGTTGCCCAAAGAGACTGTGGAACTTCCCCCACTTGGATATACTCAAAAGCCACCTGCACATAGACCTGGGCAACCTGCTCTAGGGGGCCCCACTCAAGCATGGACTGAATCAGATGCACTCAGAGGTCCCTGCTAACTTCAACCATTTTGTGAAAATATGTTCATACTATTACTTTTGGTAGAAAAATGTTAATATTATATTTTCTAATCAAGAGAATGGAAAAATAAAAGTAATCACATGACATCATAAATAGAATACACAGATTACTTAATATATTTGCTTTTATATTTCTGGAGTACATTACTTTGAACACTGTAAATTTCCTAAATACATAAATAAGCCATATGAAAAGATACGAGGAGTCCTAGCACTAAAATCTTCATCTCAGTATCTCAGTTTTATTTACTATGTTGTCATTCTTAGCAAAAAATTGTTGAGAAGGCTGATATAGTAACTTCCTTTGGTATGAAAAAGAGGAAATAAGTAGGCTTTTGATTTTTTTTTGGAGGGGTGGGCTGCACGGAGCCATGAATTGGACTTGATCCTTCTGGGTCTTTTTCAACTCATGATATTCGGTGTACTGTGACTCCAAAATCTGTCAGGCTCTCAAAATCTGCCTCAAAAACTAAGTCACAAATGTTAGAACATACAAAGTTTTATTAAAACCATTAAGAAGTTTTTTAAAAGTATTTATATAACACTGTCACAGAAGAAGGAAGTTTTGAAACCTTTGAACATACTGGCCATATAGAATTAATGCTTCATCAGGGTTTCCTACCTAGAAATAGAAATCTGAAGGTCCAATCAGAAGCACAGGAGCTACATAATCATTTTTATAATACAGCTCATTGACCTCAGTGTAGAAACATAACACCTTTTAAAAAAAAAAGCTTTCGGTTATAAAAATAGTGAAGAAAAGTACCTTCTTAAGGAAGTATAAACTATGTCTTGCATTGAAAAAGGAAAATGAAAGTAAAAATCAGTAATTTTTATACTTTGTAGTTTTTGAATTGCAAGAAGTAAAACTTTTATGTTGCTTTTTAGGAATTTGTTTTGAAAAAAATTGCTCAGGACATTCAGAAAGATTTTTTTTTTTTTTTGCTTTTTACTTTTTCCACTGTATTTTTATGCTCTCAAAACACAAAATTTAGAGCTAGAAGAAAATGGCTCTGCTAACAAAATCACTTAGTGAAAGTAAATCCTTCACAGTGTTTATATGAGTACAAATAAACCAACTCAGTGTTTTCTTTCTAAAGCAAACCTTATCATAGTAGCATCATTCAAACCACCAGAATGAGAAGTTTAGTCATCACTTTCACTTTAAAAATGTTTCCTATATAACACAGCACAACACACATCTCATGTGAACTAAACAGAAATCCTCCTTCACAAGACTACTTCATTTAATCAGGAAGACACTGTCAATTTGCAACTAGTTTACAAGACTCAATCAATACTTTCAGATTACCTACATCTTCACATAGCAAACGTTCTTCCTCCTCCAGCAATAAATGTTTCATCTAATCAATATATTTTTAAGAGACTAAGTCCTAAGAGTAAGGTGAAATGGAACACTTACATGGAAAAGCAAAGCAACTAGTCTCTTACAAAGTTTCTGACATTGAAGACTTCCAAAACAGTGGGAGTTGGATCACTTAAGGTACTTAAAAAACAGTTTTTGTTTTATTTTAATTTCCACTTTACACTGATTGTACAGTACAAATTCACAGAATGAAATTTATTTTAATTAAGTAATAAACTTGGTAGAAACTTATTTAATCATACACACTAAGAGTTTACAATAAGGTACTTTTATTATCTTACTTGAATCTGCCTATTTCTAGTATAACAAACTGAAAACATTCCAAGTTCCATACCAACTAATTTTTTGTTACAGACTCAAAGGAGGGATTGTTTTCTGCAAGTTATTTTGTCTTTGAACTGACAATAATAGAGCGCTTCTATGTGTAAACAGAAGGATTTTGAAGAACTGAAGTGTATGACAACACTGCAGGAAGAATCTCTGACCTGACAATCGTGTCATAAGACCATGTCTCTACAGGCTTTTAGATTTCCTGGTGCAATTACGAAGAAAATAAGGTGTATCACCTTGTATTTACTCACCCACTGGCCCCCCCGTAAACAAAAGATTATGAGGACCTAAAGCCTAAACTTACTGTTAGAAAAACAAGGTGCAAAGCAAGATGATTATCCTGCTGTGATCTTTCTGCAGTGATGTCATACATACATTTAAACAGTGACCTTCAATAAGTCCTTCTCCGAGGGATCCGAAAACAAAGGTAAGATTCACCAACAATTTCAAAATTATGAAAAAAGCAGCAGCAATCAGAAAAGATATAACTTTTATGCTGTGTGTGAAAACTGCTTCCCCCATTTTAAACCTATCAGCTTAATTCACAACTCAGAGCCCAAGCTGGATCTTCCTCTTAATTTAAACCCTCTAAACACAGCTATTAATACTTGGACCAGACAGAAGACATAACTCTTCCTAAGTAACTGTGATTTCAGAAGTGCAAGGTGGTATTTCAACAACATTTAGACTGCAAAAGTCTCTAAGTGAATACATTATCTCAGACAATATACAAAATAGGTAATATAAAAAAATCCCAATTACTTGCAAAAGAATTTGTAACTCTGAAAGACCTGGAATACAGTTTTGTAAGATAAATTTGAAACTATCAGTTAAGTACAAAATGCATAAAATGAATGCCTAGATAAATATATGAATTTTATTACTAAAAAGAAAGTATGATCTACATCAAAATCCTCTTACCTGTAATAAACCCTGGTAAATGTTGATCCTATAGCGGCAACTAACTACAGTACTGTTATCAAAAAGTGATCTCTTCCATGGATCTTCAATTAGCAACCACACAAAACCAGACTTCAGATGCCAGGTCAGTGTTACATGTACTAAGACGCATTGAGTTTCATTCCTATTCTGTATTTGGACTAGCTCATGGTGCAAGCCACTTTTAACTAAGGAAAAGTTCTGACCAAGATGCAGCGCCATGCTGTAAACGTGCTAAGCATAACATCCACAAAGTATGTTTTTCTTCTATGTCACTTATATTCTCAGTAATTCTATTTTGGTTTGGAAATAATACGGGTAGTTGAAAAAGCTTAATCTTTACTAAGTCTTCTTTCTGATTAAAAAAAAAAAAAAAAGGTACAGCAAGTGATCAGCAATGCATCAATACCAGAGCAATACTGCAATTCTCAACTTGTGGTACCAAACACTGAAAGATCAGCTAGAACCACAGATGCCATTTACTCCCAAATACATATATCTTAAAGTCTTCTGAGCAAAATTCCAAGTATTAGCATGGGAGACAATAATATCAGCAACTAATAAATACTAAAATAGTATCACTTGTCTTTATTTAGTAATTGCAGCTGCACAGGAAGTTGCAGGTGGGTCCAGAGCCAAGAAAATCACTTACAGAGTACTCTGGAATACCTTAAGTTATTTTCTGAACCTAAAAATGTTTCCAGTTTGCAGACCTAACAAGGCTGAAGTGTAAGTGCTGCATGAAAGACTCTCCAGAACTGCTCATGACCACAACGAACCAAGCAGCTGAAAACAATACCAACAGGTAAGGAAAGTTCTCCCATGGACCTCTGCTCACTCTAACGCCGGGTACAGACAACAGTTAAGGACCACTATTTTTCCAGGATTGGTTTCAATTATCATAGCCTTGTGAGAATGTTCATAAGTGAGCCACCTAAGCACACTTTTAAAGAAGGGCCATCCCAGTCTAATCTGCTTCGCAGGGTACGTGAATGCACCAAGTTACTGTGACCTCTACAGTGGGTCACAAAGTCAATTCAAACATTAAATGCCTCTGAAACAGTTTGCAGGATGACTTTTGCATGCCCACCACTTTCAAATATCAAGGCCCATGATCTCAAGGAAGCCACAGGTTTGGATTCAGAATACTGCTGACAAAACTTTCATATGGCTTCAGCCCTCACTTCACACTTCGAGAACCAAAATTTAGCACTAGAAAATACTTAGATATCTGAATTCTAACATCTATCAGCACATCACTAACTGTACCCATAGTGTAACAGAACAATTCAAACACTGTCACTTAATGAAAAAAACAAAACAACCTAACATAAACATAGCTTACAGTAGTACTGTTGTTGCTCATTCACTAATTACCAAGAGATATCTTCTTTATTCTAACAAGCATAAAAAAAACCTATTTTCTTCAAAGCAAGGTTCTTTTAACAAACTAAACTAGATTCAGAGTCTGCCAGTATCATCTCACTAAGAATCTTGATCCACCAGTCATTCAGTGTGCTCTGTTATTCTTACTAACGTGCCAATAGTCACACCCTCACAAGCACTGGCAACCTTAACTAATCAACTGTACTTAAAATTTTATTTATATATAAGGGTCAATTCAGTGCTCTCTGGTAGAATTCTCCAAGTAGTTGCCAACATTAGGAAATAATGGTTCAGACAGCACATCAGGAAATTACTTAACCAAGCAACAACAAGACAGTAAGGGATGATGCCCTGAAACATCTCCAGCAATGACACTCAAAAGGAATACAGTCTTCGATGCAGGGTGGTTGGTCCTGATACACAAATGGAGGACAAGAAGAGACTGCCCCAATGTATTCATCTCACATTTGGTTCCTACAATGTAGGAATTGTATGCTATCATCCTTAAGGGAGGGAGATACCAATGACTTCTTCACATAGGAAAGTAATCAGTTTATAAAAGGACAGAAAGAAAAACTGCCTGCCCAATAAATGAATGCAAAGCTGGGTTTAAACACAGAAGTTTACTAATCTCTCCTATTAATAAGAGTAATTTGAAAACCTCTGTTGTGTTGCCCAGAATTAAAGCAAGACCTAAGTTTTATTTCTAAATTCAAATGAGACCATCACCCCTCAGCTGGGATCCTGGACTCCACGGGAATTATTGTCATTGCTGCTGTTGGCAAAAATCACACAAACACACACACAAAAAAACAAACTACACAAATTAGATCAAGGAACAACACAGGTAAACTGCAGAGGTTCCAATTATCATCACTGCACAAGTCTGAACTCAGGCCTCTCAAGTGACTTATCTACAGATTTCTGAATACTCAAGAGCATTCAATACACGTTCAAAGCTTTGATTTCAACAGCAAAGTAAACACTGCAAGCTTATGGGAAAAATAAATTCATAATCCTTCCTCCATAGGAAAAGCTCCTACTGAAGACATGCCCACTGCTCACAGGAGTTTCTTAGTGCAAGACTACCTGATCAGACCACTGAAAAGTCATTCAAGAAAACACAAAAGCACTAAGGGAGGAAATCTTACAAAAGGGACCCAACACTGAACTGACAGAAAAAGAAGAAAGAAAACGAAGCAGATGAGGGAGGGTAAGGAGAGAAATAGGGCTAAAATGCATTTGCTGTAACTTAAACAAGTTTCAGTGATCCGTGTATCTGGATCATTTCATGTTAATTGGCTTGATGAGGAACTGCAGTACAGAGTCCGGGTACTGACAGGAGAAGTTTGGAGACTTGATTCAAAGAGTAATTTGTACAACCCAGATGTGTAATTTTCAGCTGTGTAATGCGAGAACACTTAAACTGCTCACAAAGTGAACAAATGAGAAGCCGTGTGTAAGTGGCAAATAATATTTTGCAGGACCATTAGCTAATTTAACTGAGTTAATGCCACAGTGTAAAAATATCCACACTTCTAGAACTGCGCACGGAGGTTTTAGTTTCACCTTTCTAAATGCAAACATCCCTCAGTTATGCTAGCATGTCCAGTGATACAGTACTACAAAACCAAGGAAACTGCTCCGATACAACCACAACGAAATAACCACAGATTCTTTCAGTTTCTGATGGGTGTCAGATGTTAAAAAAAGCGCAGCTGATACTCAAAGTAACTTCACCACAATTCCTTCAACTTCCCTCCAAAAAAAATCCAAACTCATTTTTTCTTTAGTTTAAATATTCCATTAAAATGCACAACCATATGGAAGAGATGACAGGGCTCAAACGATCTGTGAAATTAATGCCCTTACAATACCTCCTAAAAACAACGAAGAAACAACAACATTCCAACCTCAGTAACACTGACCTCTAGGCAAAGAGCTCTCAGGAAAAAAAAATAAAAGAGAAAAAAAAAAAGAAAAGACGATTAAGAGCATTGTGCCTCCTTTCTGTTGGTAACAACAGACACAAGAAAAAGAAATCCTGGCAGCGCTAAGAGACAGCTCTCGGTATCACCGGGACGACCAGTCACCGAGCACTACTCTCTGCAGGTCTGGCAGCACACCTGCAGGCCAGGAGGCGGCCGGCGGCTCGCCCGGCCCCAGCGCAGGTGCTCCCACCCGGCGGGGCGCGGGCCCGCATCGCCGTGCCGACGAAGCCCCCTGGCGGCCACCGGGCCGCAGCCACAACCGCTCCGCCAGGGCAGAACCGTGCCCTAACAGGGCGGCCAGAACCTCGGAAAGGAACTCTCCATCACTCCACGCTAAGAACGCAGCACAGGTTCTACTCCCATAGGTACGCCACTTACGGATGCGATGCTTCCGGTCCGCCAACCAACACAGCCGTGACAGCAGCCCTGAGCACCTGTCTGCACAAACTCACGTCCCCCCAGGAAAGGTCGGCCAGCACGATGCCCAGAGCACGTCTGATAGGTGTGACCTGAAGGGCACCTCACGCGTCAGCCTACAGGAAATAATGGCGTGGAGAGCTCTAGAGCTGTATGCAAAAATATCGTCATAAGATGCCAGTAGGTAGGATGTGTGTGCTGTTAAGGACAGACCTACGGAAACCTGAAGATACCGCCTGCCTCCCTTCAGTACCTTCAGTAAAGGGAAGCGGACTCAGCTCTGTAACATCTCCTGGGGTAACAACTCCCAGAGTGAAGAGCACACACAGAACGACCCGCTAGTACCGTCAGTGCATTTCTTTCCTACTCAGTTCGCACGTGAAAAAGCACCTACAGCTTAAGGAAAGCATATTTTGACCTCAAAAGTTGCAGCATGTGATTGTTAGCGCTAAATATAGGATTTTAGAACAATTCAGTCTGAGCATAAAGTATTTAATTGGATTACATTACACACGTAATACCTTACCTAAAATACAGCCCAACGCCAGAGAGCGGCGACCATTTGGTCGCAATTATTTACCTTTTTTTTTTTTTTTTTTTTAAATACAAATGCTGGCAGCCACTTCCCATGGGGATACTTATAAAAAACACGTACTATTTAAGTTCAGGGTGCCCCGGGCTCCAAAACAACTTGCTATAAAATACACCAAGATAGCGATCACGCAACAAATGCCCGAAACAATTCCTGCTTCTTTAAGTGCTATAGACTCTTTCAAAAAAAAAACCTGTGTAGTTGCACCACGCTTTCTGAGCTCCAGTAACAGAGTTCCAGTAGAGCACTATAAATAGACTCTAGCACATCTTACACATTATTTTCAAATAAGGCACAAAGAAGGACAGAGCGCCCTAAAAACATACCTGGATGAACATCAGCAATATGCTAGTGTCAGATACTACAAGTTTTACATACAAATGTTTTTCTCCCTGAGAAAACGTGCAACTACGCTCAGTGATGTCACTGCTGACAGCAGCTGTCACGCTGAAGAGCCCTCAGAAGGTATGGCAGCACAACAGGAAAACGCCAGCCTGTAATTCCTCATTAATCTATGGAGTAAGTACATGAGTACCAGCACTGTAACTGGCCTCAGTGCACAGGTTTAAAATGGACGTCCAATTGACCAGCACACACTGATCTCTCTCTCCCTCTCTCTCTCTCTCTCTCTGTTTTTACTCTGCAGAATAGTTTTTAAAATTTCTGTCACGGATTTTTATTAAGAAAAAAAAAAAACCTTCCAATTATCTGCATGACACCAAAGTAAAGAATACACACATACCCCCACAGGCCTATTTTGGTCTAGATTTAAAACACTTCCCTCCTACTTATTAAGGAAATACTCCACACTGGTACCAGAAGCAATACAGGAGAGGGCAAAAGGGGCCCACTGAGCAAAAGGTAGGCCGGATTCTGGGGGAAGGTGACCTGTATTTCTCTCCACCTCAAAGAAAAGGTCTTTATTTTAAGTAAAAATAGTATTTTGTACTTCTTACATCCTGTATTCTCAACACCGTGGCTCTCTATCTGTGTGTCTCTGGTGCTTTCCTTGGGTGGAGAGAGTCTAAAGGTTATGCTGGTTTAAGGGATTCAAAATGCTCGAGAGCCGCAACACTGCAACTGGCTACCCTATCTCAAAGGCTTAAAATCCACCTGGTGGAAAAACAGAAACGCACAGACATCATTAGGAGAGCGAAGTTTGCTTCAATTTAGTATCACGCAACACTTGAAGGTGAAAGGAAGGAGGAGAATTGACAACTGTTCAAATTTTTGGTGAAGGACCGAAAGAAGACGAGGACGAGTGGAAGGGGGCGGTGAGGAGGGAAAGAAGTACGGAGAAAGGGTAACAGAAAAGAGAGGGGGGAAAAAAGAGACCGGCGAGGGAATGGAAAGAAGGGAGGAAGCCGGAGGAGTTGGGGGGGGGTGCGGGGACGGGGGGAGGAGGGGAAAGAAGGGAACGAGGAAGGAAAGCAGAGGAGCAGGGGAGCTCCCCTTCCTGCCGCCCTCCCTCCCCGGAGAGCCGTGACCAGCTGGCAGCTCGCACGGCAGCTTCAGACCCTCCCATCGCTCGGGCCTTCATCACCTGCCTGGGACCAGGCTCCCTGCCCTCCCCGCCTCCCCTCCCCACCGCGGTGCCGAGGGGGCCGCCCTGGGCCGGGGGCCGCCCGCCCTCTCCCGACTCCGGCCCCAACCCTCCGGACCGGCTGCGGCCAGCAGCAACCGCACCGCCCGCCCGGGCTGCGGCCGCCTCCCCCGCTCCGTCCCTCCCGCCCCGCTGCGGGCCGCCGGGGCTCCCGGGGGAGCGGATTCCTGCCCTCACCTCGCGCCGCCGGGATCCGGCTCCTCCGCGGCGGCGGGAGCGGCTGCATTCCCGGGACGCTCTCTCCGCGCCGGCGCCCCCGGCGGCTTCTCCTCCCCGCGGGGCTCTCTCCTCTCTCCGGCCCGCGGCTCCCGAGCGCTGCCGGCCGCCGCAGTCCCGTCCCGCCTCTCCGCTCCCTCCTCAGCGCTCTCGGCTCAGTAATGGCGGCCGCCGAGCTTCCCCGGCTCTCGCTTGGCTGACGGAGTCTCTCTCTCCCCCTAACTTTACCTCAGCAGCTTCCCTCCCCTCCCCCCTCCCTCCCGCCCGCCGCCGCGGCTCAGCGCGCGCCCGCCGGGCCAGCTGCGCGTGCGCGGGGAAGCGCCTCTTCCTGCTGCCGCTGGAATCCCTGGGAAGCCTGGGAGAGCGCGCGCCGCCCGCCGGCTTCGCTAGCTCGCGCGCTCCCGCGCTCCGCCCCGCCTCCCCCTTCCCCTACCCCCTTCCCCGGCTCGAGCGGGTGCGCGCGCCCGGAGCCGCGCTCGTGCCCCGGTGGCCGCATGGGCAGCGCGGGGAGGCGAGGGGTTGGGGGCGCGGGTTCTAGTCCCGTCGCGGACAGCGGTGCAGGCCGAGGCGGGCACGTACGTGTGAGCCGCGTCGAGGTGTGTCCGTGCACGCTGCTGCCTGAATGTGACGGGGCTTGTTCCTAAACGCGGGAAGAAGGGGAGAACGCCGGAGTTTGAAACTCTGCCGAAGAGGGCGGAGATCTGTCGTCCCCCCCCACCCAACCGCAGCGCTCACTGCGGCCCCGCCGGGTGCTTGCTTGCCCTCATTGTCCCGTGTGTGTGTGTCCCAGGGCGCAGTCATAGCGTCGAAGCTGCTTCCTACTCCACAGAAGCGTGTGGACCCTCATGCTGCTCTCACTGCCGGCAGTTGGGGAAAGCCAGTCCCCAGAGAAAGGCAATGGCGGGCAGCCGGGGCTGATGTGCCGCAGGGCTGGAGCGGCCAGCATTGGGTCTCCACTGCTCTCCCATAGAACATGCCACTTATGTCTTCTTTCCTTCAGCCTTAAAGGTCTGGAGGCACGAGCAGGCTTTGTGGCCTGTAGCTAGCGTTCCTGTCTGTGGAGCAGACATCAACACAAATCCCACATTCAGATTAAGCGCCCAAACTTAGTGCTCATTTTTCACCATTATCTCCACACGCCGCCATTTGCTGATGGCAAAGGGTTGGTCAAATCACACTCAGATGGCTCTCCCAGACAGTTTGTGAAGCACACACGGGGTGGTGTGAAGTAGCCCGGGTGGGCGTTCGTGCCTCTGCTTCTGCCCTATGTCTGCAGGGAGTGGTGGGTGAGGTATGGGACACGAGATGACTGCTGGTAAGTGGGTGCCGATCTGTTGTTTCCAGTGTGTGGGGCAGGGAATCGGTGGGCATCACTGTGTATGCATCATTTCTGCATATGCACGAGTGCGTATGTATTCATCATTGTCATAGATACATACACAGGAACAAATGTGTACCCATAATATTTAATAACTATATGATTTGTTCCATGCATTTATAATGCTACTTGGGCATTTCACAGTTTTACATCTGAGAATTATGAAATTAAATGAGCAGTTTAAAAATTCTGATCTCTTCTCAAGATACATATTCTGTAAACTTGATTTTTTCAGAAAATTCTAACTGGCAAAATCCTTCTGTGTTAAAATTGAGCAAACAGTCTCACGTAGACACTGTGTTACAGCAAAGTATTTCTAGAAATACTCATCTTACATAGGTCCTTCTAGAGATATTGAAAGCTCTTCAATGTTGTCATCAGAATGGATGAGGGAGTTTTATTGTAGTCACAACCTCACTCTTAAAAAAAAAAGTCTAAAAACAGAAGTTAATTTTAATTGGAATTGCCTGATTTTGATAGTTTTTGTTTTGTCTTGCTCAAAATACATGGTGTAGATACAACTTGGGGCATTAAATCTCCATTTATAGCTTGATATTGCTATTCATGTGTTTTAAAAAATTGGAGATCTTTTTAGCACAATAAAATATAAGTTTTAAGGAATGAGATCTGTAATTTCATATAGGAATTAACTGTATCACCTCAAACCTACTGTGCCAACTAAAATGTGTTAAAAACAAAAAATCTCAGGCAAAGCAAAGAGGCTCACATAGGCATATATGTTAAAAAAAAAAAAAAAAAAAAGTTTAATAAAGCGGGACATGAGCTTGGGAATAGCAGGAAGCCTTTTCCAACAAGCTCAAACCTGAAATAAAAATGGATGATGCAGAATGCTTCAGTTAGGAGCAGATGGAAATACCCTTTGTTACAGGGAGGGTGGAGGTACTCTTCACAAGAATGCACAGTCACAGGGTGGAAGACAGCAGGCGCAAGTTGTATCTCACTGTGCTAGTCCCTAGCAGAGACAGCATCAGCTCCAAAAGCAGTCTTTGGTGAAAGAAAGGAACAGTTTTCCAGGCAGAATTAGATTGGTCAATTCTTCTTCCCCTAAATATTGCCTTAGAAGTTAATATAATAGAGGAAAACTGTACAGACAGGAAGAGATTTCCATATAGATTTCCTCACTTCAGATTGCTGAGGAAGCTGGTGTGCAGAAACTCCATTTGCTAGTTGCCTTCCAGGAACCATGCAAAGTTCTGGCAGGCTATAGCAGGCAGCTTGCTATGATTCTGCAGAGCTTATTAAAACCTTTGATTTTGGATAAAGCTACCAATAGCCAAGAATTATGACCACTGAACCAGCAAGCAGTGTTATAAGCATATTAATGACAGTATTTTTCTTAGATTCTGTGTTATAAGTTTAATGTTAACTGTTAGACAGAAATATGGTCCATTTCAGAGTCATATTAAGAAGACATGCGAGGTTGATAAAATTTTGCAGGAAAACTAGTGAGAACATTGAAAATCAATAAAAAAAAAAGAGTAGACATACAGGTAGTGTTATATCCTTACAAGAGCGTAATAATCAGGGCTGCAGAGCTGCTTAAAGTTTCATATCACCAATGAAGCAGTAAGCTCTGTGAAAACAACTTGATCAAAGTATTTGCAAATACGGAATTTATAAAAAAAATAGATTTGAAATATTTATGAATATTTGTCAGAAAAAATACTTCCAAAAATCTTTTCTATGACTGACAATAATGCAGGGAACATTACGAACTTAGAGAAGGGGTAAAAATAAAGTATAACAATGAAATCTGATTAATAATGAAATAATTTAGTTTTTTGTTAATTATACAGAAAGACATTTCACACAAATGTTTTAGTAAAGCTTGAGAAACTCAGAAGAAAGTCATTAATGATATACACCATTTGTTATTTACAACTATTGTTATTTGAGCCTTTTACTGTAATGGACTTGTCCTTAGAAACCCTCATGTTTCAAGGACTGATTATAAACACAAGTACAGTAAACATCTAGAAGCCTGTGCAAGGTGAGCAAAGAAGGTACCATTTGTTTCTGTCTTTCCTTTAGGGCAGCAAGATCTTAGGAATGAAAGAACAGCAGTAGCAGCAACGATCTATTTCCCTGACTGCTTCTGTCTCTTTCATTAAGCAGGGCCAAACAAGAAATGAGTTCATATCTGTTTCCCCATGCTTCTAAAATTTGGGGATTTCAAGCCACAGATAGGGTCAGCAGTGCTCACACTTCACAAGGGTATGACATTTCCTTAATTGCCTTTGCTCTCCCATCCTCTCTTTGTTTACTTTGCACATCAAAGTTGTGTAATCTCACCAGTGTACAGAACAAAAAATCAATGTGCCGTTGTTGGTTATAGAAAATGAAATCTGCACAAAATATTTTACCACAAGCTGCTTTTCAGCTCTCTTCCCCAATATCTTTCATTGAGCAGCAGAACTGCCAGGTCTTTCTTACATCAGCGAAAAGCCACTGTTTTTTCTAAGGAATCTTTGTCACAGTACCTTCTCTGTGAGAAAATCTTCACATGCTTTTAAATTGTTCTACTTACACTCATGTTAATTTATTGCATTGCAAGTAAATGCATTTGTACACGAGAAGAGAGGGCAAAATAGAAGTGTAAATACCCTTTCATCTTGAATTATTAAGGACAAAATGTTTAGTTTCAAATAGGGGTCATTGAGATAAATGCATTTACTTCCTAAGAGACCCACATCACTGCATAATTGCAGAATGTTCAGGGGAGAGATTCTCATCAACATTTGTGATTCCCTGATCATCAGTGCACCTGACAAAAAAAAGAGCAGGCAAAACTTTCGGTACGTTTCTCCTCATATCTGTCCTTGGTTTTGTTTAGTTTTTGGGTATGCTTGTTGTTGTTGTTTTAAACAAATCTTTTATTTGTTTTCAAAATTAATACCACATTGATCACCGCTTTTGATTCATTTTGATGACCTGCAATTTCAAAAGGAATGTCAGGAGCATGAGTAGTCATCACACTAAACCCAGCTTATGCAAAGTGAAGCCATTTTTTCCTGAAGTACTCTCCCTCTAAAGGATCCTTCACATAAATACAACAAAGCTATTAATAAAAAATCAGTTCACCATGGACCACTGTTTGGGTTTCTACTACTCATGGAAGAATCTCTTCCCTTCCTATTGACTTTGTCTTCGGCAGAATGCTATTTTTCCACTGAAAACTAAAATGTTAATAAATGTTTGAATATGGCAGTGCACTAATTTATACAAGTTAGCTATATGCAACAGTGTTGACTAAAAACATCATTTAATTTAATGATTTCTGTGTCAAGATTATTATATATAGTCACAAAATGATGCACTTTTTTCTTACTGCATGACTGCACTATAGTTTGAGTAAGTGTGAGTGACAGGACCATACTTTTTTCCACATCTATGAGAAAATCATGTAGTATCCAAAAAAAAAATTTCCCCACAAAATCCATAATTTTATATTACATTGCCCAATAATGGGCAATGTGTAGGCCAGCCATAGGAAAAGGCATTGAGGGTAGTCAGAGCCTCAGCTACCACTTAACAGGGATTTTTGTTTTCATCTCATAAATGCCCACAGATCTCACATTCTTGCCATCCTCTTAGCTCCTGAGGACCAACATAGTGTTATTTGTATGTTCTGCTGGGAAAATACTTAGAGGTAAAAAAAGTACTTCACCAGGACTCCAGGTAGAGCATATTAGACAAGAAATCTATCTCTTTCTGTCCACCTCTGCTCCTAAGAAAGGCACCAAAAAAATCATTCCTGTGAAAGAATAAACTGGAGCCTGCCATATAAAAAAGGTTTTCCAAGATTTAAGTTGGATCAGAGTTCAAAACATTTCTATCACACCCCAGTCCTGGAAAGACAGCCACCAGATTCACATAATCTGCTCTTTGTGCCATGACCCCTCGCCTTTCTCTAAGCCAAGCTAATTTCCACACTGCCAGTATAAAGCCCTCAGCTCCTAAGGACCAGGAAGTCCCAGAACAATGCATAAAGATGCAACAGAACATGGAAAAGAGAGAGCATGCAAAGATATTGTATCCAGTTCTACTTCTAAACATTATGAGGAAAAATAAAATTAGCCAGACTTCATGTTTTAGATTAGGAAAAAAAAAAAAAAAACACCTTTCAGGATATGTTTAGCTCTTTGGTATTTGCAAACGAAACCTAAACACTCAGGAGAGAGCTCAACACTGGGAAGGAAATAGCCAATTACTTCTATTTGGTATTTTACTTAAAAGAGGGCAATTTTAATTCCTAACTGCAGGCTCTTCTTGCCTGACCTCAGGGAAATGTTGGCACCAGCAGGGGATGGGACCACCCGCAGCACCACACAGCCCATACCCAAGGCTTGTGCGGGCCTGCTGTGGCATCTGCACTGCCCAGCAGCGGCTACTGCTGTCATGCAGCATTGGACACCAGCTCCTATGGACTTGCCAGATGATAACTCATTTCAGTACAGACATCAGCCTGATGAAGGGAAAAGGAGATAGAGCTCTGTGAACAACAGCTCTTCTGTTGCTTGCTTGTTGAAGAAATCAGTGAGTGAAGCGTAGGGAGCTGCTGAGAAGAGATTACGCTTATCACAGGTGAACAAGAAGAGGGCTGTGAGGAGAAGATACTAGAAAAGACTCCTGGGGACAAGGGCATAAAGGAGGTTTGCTTGTGCTATCATCATGTCTCCCTGCGTGCTTTCTGACAACTCAGGCTTTTCTGTTTAGAAGCACACTGGTTGAAGAAGTAAGGGAAGAGGAGAGAGTTGGGAATAAGGCGATTTTCTTCGTCGCTTTCTGCTAGATAATTAGACTGAGTATGTTTTTGTTTCAGGTGCCTCAGGGATAATGCAGCTTTAGGAAATGGGTGGATTTCAGTTGCTTGTTTGCTTTAAAGCTGTGATTGAGAATTTCTTTTTGTAAAAGAAGAAAAAAAAAAAAGGTGCTAAATATGCCTTGGGAGAGGTGATGGAAAATATTATGACACTAGTCAAGATGATTGCAAACACAGCAAGGCTGAAATGTGTTCAGCTGACCTAACTAAGCATGAATAATATATCTCCTCATTTGACTACAATATTACTGGTCAAATTTCAAACATATCAAGGTGATATCAGTAACCAAATTGCTATTCTATCAGATATTAACAGTTTAGATGTTACAAGAAAAATACGCTAAACTATTAAGTTTCTAAAGAAACAGTACTAAACGTGTTTCAAAGCAGCTTTCTTTATAGGGCAAGCACCTTCTCTAATCAAATGTTGTCAGACTGCAATTTTTTAGTATCACAAGAAGAGCTGTTTCATCCAAATTACAAACATCTGATGAAATTTAAAGGCAATATATACTGTGAAGAAGAGGAGGGAGGTTCATTTTGCTAACAGCAGTTTCGGTTAGGAATTGATCACACCAGTGATTATATTGATGCCTACTATTGAGACTATCCATATAAGGATATTTTACTTATCTTTTACTTAGAAATTTTCTTGAGCAGCAAATCTAGTAGAAATAAAGAATGCCCACCAATTGCCAAGAAGCTGATTGTAGGCTGCAATACTTTCAAGACAGAATACAATTACAGGGCTACATCTCCTTTTTTCCTCCTCTTGAAGAAAGAAATACACAGTAAAGGATTGCCAGATCTTGTGTTAAAGATTAGAGAGTCTGAGAAGCCTGTTGCTTTGTGTACACATCAGAATCCTGGGCAAAGGCAAACAAATGAAATCTATTGTTTGTGCTTTTGTTATATAGTAAATGTACGTGACTTTTTTTCTGTGTGAACAACACCAAACAGCCATCTATTAGGAAACTAGTAGATGTTAATTGCCCTCAATAGATAACACATTTCTCTCCCTTTTGTCCAGTAGCATGAATTCAGTACATAGTCAGATCAGACTACATTAAGAGAATTCAGGTCATTTGAGCTCATAGTAATTTAGCAAAACAGTAAGAAGGAAACATGTGTTCCTAAAATGTGAGTTTTGAGCTGGCATTCTGAAATAGGTTCTATATTTCTAGTCAGATCATTGATAGCCAAATCACACCTTAAAACACATATGCATGAAAACAGACAGTTGAGCAAACATGTCCTAAAAGGCGTTGCCAACTAAAACCCCAAGTTATTATATATTTGCAATAAACAGAAAAAAAATATTTTGTTGTCATTGTAAAGTGATTTACTGGGTTTTGTCTGAGCACATTTAACTGCAAAACTAACTTTATTAATGCAATTAAATATTTTATATTATGTTTTGCTTCTTTTTTTTTTTAAACAAAAGATCATTTCTACCACAAAACATAACAATTTTTTTTTGGGGGGGGGGGGGGGAGGGAGGCAGTAAGACAACAAAAACAACAGCAGCAACATAAAAGTCTTGGAATCTTTAAATCCTTGGTGTGAAGAATGTGTTTTGGAGTCCTGGACAACTGCAAATACAACTATGAAATATAGACTCTTTAAACTTACTGTTCCTGCACGTGTTCTGCTTTTTACACCAAATGTGTATATGGCTCCTTAGCCTGTGTGAAGAATGCAGAACAGACATGTTTTCATAATAGATGCTAACTGTCTTGAATAGATACGCAGTTCTCTCCTTTTGCCCACTGGTACGAATTCAGGATAACAGCCCTTTTCTTCCCATTCTCTATATATAGACTTTACAGTCTGCAGTTGAGAGAAACACTCTACTGAGTAGGAACAACTTACATGCATATACTTTTAAGGAAACTGTTCCATTAAGCAACAGCATGGGCATTTTTCTCATTTGGTTTCTGAAAGTTACTCTTTGCCATTTTTCTCAGGTGCATGTGTTTTTTGGTGATATTTTCAGTTCTCATTCTTTTTTCCTTGGTATTTTTTACACTGTCATTTCCAATTACATAGGGTAAATTTTTTATCTGGTTGCTATGATTGGCAAAATTCCCATTGAGTGTCCCGAAGCCACAATTTACCTGACAGGGCATTCCAGAAGCAACAGTAGTGGCACAATACTTTATGTAGTTACTTTGTGCTGACAAAAAGAAGTTTAAAAAGAACCACGGGAGAGGTTCCTTTCAGGTGGTTCTCTCCTTTCATAATTAAAACCTTAAATTACTCTCCTCTTACCAAAAAATTTGCACGTTTACTTAGTAAATATGATAATCAGTGCTTCCACTCTGATTTTTTTTCTATGTTCTTGTCTTTCCAGTTACAAGCACACAGGCACACACATGCTCCACGAGTACCACGTCAAATGGTACAGCAAGTGGCTGAAAGGCGCTACTGAAGCTGTTTTGTTACCAAACAGCTGCTCTCCTCCTTTAGCATTATTCATGAATCTGCCAACTTCTTCCTTTCTGACAGTGAATCTGTTGTGCACATGAAAGAGGTGTGGCACTCCTCTCTATCTTTGAGCACATGAATAAGAGAAAATCTGGTGTTTAATAAACAGTAGCTATCATTATTACCATTTTGTTATCTTCTAATCTAGTCCTTCTTTACAAAGTTTCATCTGCAGTAAGACTGAAAGGAAAACAGAAAATAATCTTGTAAAGTAATAGAAGTATTTATGGACTGTTACATCTAGCAACTAATATGGCACCAAATTAGTTTTGCAATTAGGGGAATTTTTCATTTCAGTAAAACAGAAAATGCATTCTGGGTATTTTGAGATAAGTCAGGCATTTGAGCTGCATTACTTCATAACTTTCATATAGATTTGCCTATATAAAACATTTAAATTAGAAGCTACGGTGATGCTATCTGGCTGTTAAAAAAGCAAAAATTGAAACAAAAGTACTAAATCTTCAACGCTCCCATATGTGAAATTTTGGACATAACAGCTGTAAGCAAAAATAAGCACATTCCACAGATTCCTGCTCACAGAAGTCATCTCTGCTCCTAGGAGGCTCCTTGGTTTTCTATTGTGCCTAGCACACAAGTCAGTTTTTTAGAAAAAAAGAGTATAATTACACAGGAAGTGGTTTTCATGATCAAAAAATTAAATAAATATTATTCGCTCACAGAAAGATATAGAAGGAATTTCAACACTGCTGAGTGTAATTTAATACAGTCCAAAAGTGATTAATATTTTATAGAAGTGTCTGTCTTTTGAGACACATTAATCACATAGATCACATTCAGAAAGCTGACCAGCTTTTTGCTTTTAAAAAAGAGCATTTATTTTCACTTTTTTAGTCATTTTAGCTTCATCTAAAAATAAAAGTAACTAAATTTCTATTTCCAGTTAAATGCATTACCTGGAATACTTAAAGAATCAGTGAAGTAGCTAATGGCTGTCTTGTTTCAGGGGCCTGTCACTCCAGGGCAGTTCATTTTTGCTGAGAAACACCCCACAAGAATCCATCCATATTCTTACTCTGCACTGGGTTCAACTACATCTCCTGTTAAGTCAGTGGGATATTTGCCAATAACTCTAACGGGGATCCAAATTTCTCTCATCTTATACGTATATGATTCATTAATCACAGAATCACAGAATTGTAGGGGTTGGAAGGGACCTCTAGAGATCATCAAGTTCAACCCCCTGGCTAAAGCAGGTTCCCTACAGCAGGTCGCACAGGTAGGCATCCAGGTGGGTCTTGAGTCTTATCTCCAGAGGAGACTCCACCACCTCTCTGGGCAGCCTGTTACAGTGCTCTGTCACTCTGACGAGCAGTGCATGGCAAATAATCTCCAGCAGAGCTAAGCCAGACCTACATCAAGAATATAGATACAGAAGGAATTCTTGCCCATATGCTTACTTGATTACCCCACCTCAGACTGGGATACGCAACCCATTATGGACAA
Source organism: Gallus gallus (assembly GCF_016699485.2). Lineage (NCBI taxonomy): Eukaryota > Metazoa > Chordata > Aves > Galliformes > Phasianidae > Gallus > Gallus gallus. The sequence continues at coordinate 34,163,695 of NC_052536.1, read as the reverse complement.
ACAAGGAACAAAATCAAATCTTCTGTTGGCTGTCAAAGAAATTCCTTTTTCCCTCAGGACAAGTAACCAGATTCTCAGCCATTTGCCAAACCTTTGTATATCACATGAGTTGCTGAAATCTGCCTTGGGCTTTCAAAATGTGTTTGAGGAGTGCTCTGCAAGAGCTGTAGTTGCAGGTCATGGTATAGAAACCTGCATTTGTTCTACCATTGCTGTGTGGAATCAACAAATTGCTTAGGGCTGAATTTAAAAAATAATTATGCATATATTCAAAATGGGACACAAACGTATCCGGAAGATCACTATCAACCTTACTGTAAGATCACTCCATATCATATTGCCCAGTACAGTGCTTTAGGAGTAAGGAATCTTCCAGCTGTACACATACATGATTTTGGTTATTTTTGTTTTATCTAATGACTACCTAATGTAGGATGGTTAGGAAGACCAGAACGTCAGCATCCTCCCTTGTAGCTAGTTGCCTAACTGCTGGATAAGGCGCATCTCTTCTTTGCTTTCTTAGAAGCCGTGTGAGCCTGTCCTTCCTTTATGCCCAGTAACATGGCTGCAGTGGAAAGATTCAGTGCAAACACTTCAGTCTTGCCTCTTCCCCCGTGGCTTGGATATTTACTTAGAAATAAAAGATGCAAGTCTGAGTACTCTCCATTTGAAAAGAAAAGCTGAAGTAGTGATGATTTTTTTTTTTCTGTGTTCCTAGGTGACTTCCCACTATACTTCAGAAGATCTTTGATCTAAGAGAGAGAGTCACCTGTCTGTCTTCTAATGTGTCTTCTTTGAGTTCTTTTGGCATCTTTACATCACTCTCCATCCACCAGATGGTTTTATGTATAGCAACTCTGCCTGCACTACTAAGGGGACGCTGAGTCTGTTTTTGAATCCCATTCTTATCACGACGTGCCTTAAAGTTGCATGTTGTGGCACCAAATTTATAGGTGCTTCTGCCTTTACTGTAATTAACTCTTCATATTTATAGTTCAGACTTATAACTCAGACCCACAAACAAATTACAGTATCATCTCTCTTAGGTTAATGATAAGTTTCATGTATTTCAGATCTGTAAAATGCCTGGGAACCATCCGAAGTATGCAAAGTAATACTCCTGCTATCATTTCTTCCCTTTAAGATGATAGGCTGAACATCCTGGTATGTGTTAACTTTAATTATATCAATAGTTGTCTTGAGCCAAGTTCAATCTGAAGTTTCTAAAGTTAAGATATACTTCAGTAGTGGCAGAATTGCAGTTTCTCACAGTATAATACAAAGCAGGATATGACATTAAAAGAAATAATGCCCATCATTATTTTCCCTGCTTTTATTTTCTGGCAGGCACTTACAATCCAGGTAGGCACTTGCTGACTAGACAGGTGGATATTAATATACAGTGGCTTATAGCAGAATGATTTTAGTTTCCATTTGGATATTAAGTCCAATGTAAAATGCCCGTAAAATCCCCAGTTTTATTTTCTTCTTGAGGAAGGTGTTTACTGTATCTGGCTTAATTTCAATCTGATAGCTGTCAAGTACAGACTGTGTTGTTAATTTCTCTAACAATCCTGACTAAACAGTCTGAATGAAGAAAAGCTGGTAAAGATCACCTTTAAAATAAGTTGCAGTAATTGATAAGTGCATGTATCTCATTATCTGTGAGAATATTGTAAATTGATTCCTTTGCATATAGGTTTACTCTACTATGCTGTTCTTTTTGTGTTTTAGGGGTTTGGATTTCTTTTTTGTTTGCTTGTTTGTTTGTTGCTTTTTTCACCATATGGTTGTTATATTCCCTTTCATTTGCTCTTAATAGCTGAAGTAGGATTATTCTGAAAACAAGGTGCTCTATTTCAGTTTTTGTAAACTTTAGAAAAATGTGTGCTTAATGTAATATTCTTCGAAGTAACTGAGCAAGGAAATCAGTATCAGTTGTTTTCATTTCATTACAAGATTCAGCCGTAACTAGAGAATTTAAGTCAGTAACATTCTAGTTTATTATCTTATTGAAATGTAATCTGTCAAATGATAGCTACATGTTGTCCTGTGCCAGGTAAGGATTCCCTTTACTTCGTGATAATTTAAAAAATACGGTCATATTATTTCTTCTTATAAAAGTAGATTTTTTCACTGAATCTTCCAGAAGGAGATATATATATATTTTTCCAGTACGATGATATTAGCACATTTCAGAAGCATACATACTGTTCTTATGGCCTTTTACATTTTAATGTAAATGTCACTGGTTTAATTCAGTTCAGACTATCTGTTTATTTTAATGCTGTAATCTAATTGAGCATTTTCACTCAATTTTCTCTCATTCAGACTCCTTGAGTGTTCAAACCATGACTAAAGTGCTACCTTGATATAGATATTCAATTTTCAGTTTATTTTATGTCAGTCAGACATTCTTTGAAACATGAACTGTTTAACTCTCTTCCCTGTTTTCTAATTAAAGTTCTCCAATGCCTTCTTCTTAAGGCTGAAGAATTCGATCTAGGCCTAGCATCAGAAGAAGTAAATCCATATCAATGTGCAGCCTACCTGGGAAGGGAGTGCTGCAAGAACTAGCTAGGGCTTCCCCAGCACCCAAACAGATAAATACTTGATACATGACATGTAACATCGAAAATTGCCTAAAGATAGAGCGAAGTGTTCATTTATAGGAATATTTCCAATAGCTGAGTTTGTAAGCGTAGAGGTTTTAAAGTGAGAGTAGGGTGGTTCTGCTGTTCAAGATGTCTTATCCCCAGAATTACGGTTTTTAAGTGAGTTGATGTCACTTTCAATAAACTTTGAAAACAGTACTTTTTTTTATATGGTACATTTCTAAAATAAATTGATGGACCAGATAGCATAAATGCAGCCCCAAAGAACTACTCATCCCTAAACATTTCCTCAGTCCCTCCACACACAGGAAAGGTATGGTGATTACTACTCCTTTGTGCTCTTTTCCCTTGAGTTGGCAAGTCAGCAGGATGTACAGAAGTGATACTAAGGAAACTTATTTTCCTGAAAATGAAAACAGTGGCAATATTATAGATTAAAAACCTCTGCCAGTCCAATCCAGAGCTTAGGACAAAGACTCTTAACAAGTTCCTAAACTGATCCATGTATTGCGGAGAAATAATGACTTAATGTCCCACTTTTATTTTCTTAAGGGTATCATCAGTCATCTGCTGGCACCTGACTATTGCTATCACAAGATTTAGTCAATTTCAGTGAAATTCTCATTTAAAATGGTCAGATAATACAATGGATGAGTAGAATAAAGCTATATCCCAGAGTTATCCAAACAACTTTTCAAATGATTTTTTTTCATAAGTGTTTCTTTTAAAATGCTAATAAAATTAGGTTTGTATCAGGATTGCTTAAGGCCTTCAAGGATCTATGCGGAACAAAGAAAACCTACTTTTAAAAAGAATTAATATATCAGGAAAAGAATTTCTATTCTTGTTTTTAACCACTTTCAGAAAAAATACAAGCCTGTAAAAGTACATTCCAAACCATCCCCTCTGTCAGTTTTTACCCAGTATTTGACATTGACACAGTTTTCACAACTTTATTTTCAAAAATAGTAATACTGAATGTCTGAAAGAGAAAAAAAAAAAAAAACTGGCTCAAGTATAATGTGCTGAAGATGGAAGCACAGAAGTATGCTAACAAAAAAGAACAAAACACTTGACTAAAACCTTATTTGAACTCTTAAGTAGGACAATGTCCTTTTAAATGTCAAAAAAGTGGTTAGCCAGGAACTTAACATCCCCTTCTAAGAATCAGCAAGATACATGGTAAGAAACATTTTTTTTCTGTCTCCAGATTCCTAGAAGAATGTACATATGAAAGCTTTTAAGCCACGATGTAGAAATTTGCAATTTTTTTTTTATCTTACTTAAAGATTTTAGCTAAGAACTCTTAAAACCTTCAGGCAGTATAAAATGCTTAATAAGTGCTTTTGAAAGCATTTCTCATGAGACGTAGACAACTTACATTAATTGCCTTTGTTTTTTTTTTTTGTCCAAATAATTTTTTTCTGATGGTCCTATGGCCCAATAGCAGGGCTCCATCCCTGACCTTACATCTCCACAGTATTTCCCAAGTTGGATGCAGTTTACTAAGCTTGTACTAAGGGGGATACAAAGGTTTTCAAGGAGACTCCCTGGCCTCATTCTGAGCACTCCTGGATGGCAGCAACCACTGGCCTCCTCTTCTTCCAGAAGCTACTTGAGGTCAAAGCAAGCCCCAACATAGCCTAGAATTCTTCCATAAAAGTGGAAAAACTACCTATCTCACAGCCAGTCACCAAGGATGGAGTGAATGACATTCCTGGCTTAGTTTTCCTGTGGCAGGAAAAGCAAGAAGAGACACAAAGCTGCCTTTGAGGCATCTCAGGATTCATTCATGCCTAAAAAACATTCAAGAGCACATTTAGAAATGTACTTAAGTTACTTCACAACATGTTAGCATGAAGTGGGGATCTGACAGGAAGATGTGGAGATCACATCTGAAAGATCAACAGCCCTATACTTCTTTTTTTCAGTTATCACTTGCTTACCTGGCAAGAGCTGACTCAGAAAAAGTCTTGAAGTTCATGGCAGATAGCATCTGAATATAAGTTTCAGTGCAATGATTTAAGGTAATCTGCCCTCAATTATCTGTTGTTCCAGACAAGGTCTGGAGATCTCTTCCATGCTACATGATTCTCCAATTTTATGAATATCAATCAGTAAATATTGCTCCTACTCCTGAACTCATTTTTTGTAATTAAAATATTGGAAAATGTATGCCTTCTCAGAATTTGCATTTTAAATCTGAACAACTTTGGAAGAGACTTGCAAGCTTGTGCAAAAGTTTGGAAATCCTGTCTCTAGTGTACCTCTATAGCGTACTTCAGAAACATAGATAAGAACTGACTTCTTTATGCTCTCTGTACTTACAGTGGAGAAGGTTTGGATAATAAAGGACTCAGTTTAGTAGCCGAGAGAATAATGATTATTGGTTGCTGATTTTTTATTTCAGTAATCAATTCATTTGATGTCAAGAAAGAACCAAGATAATTACAAATTTCAGTACAAGATGTCAGATATATCTGGAAAGAAAGAAAAAATATCAATAGGAATATGGAGATTTTTAAGACATAAGAATATTTAATTAAAGCATTTGCTAATTGTCTTACAGAATTGCTTAATGTTCTCATTAAGGCATTTTTTAAATAAAGGCTTTAAAATTTTCTTTTCAGGTCATACTTCCAAGTAGAAATTGAAAACTGTTTTAAAAGAAAAAAGAGTTTAAAAGAGTTTATATAACCAGTTGAAGATTGAAGTTGAAGAATGAATTAATTCAAAATATCCTTACTTTTTAAAATGTTTTTAAAAATAAAAAGAAAATATATTAAATGAACATCTACTTCCCTTCCAATTTTACAAGGATTTACTGACACATTCATGTGGTTTGGGATGGTTTATCCTATATCTGTTGAAACAAACTCAACCACCCGCCCAGCTTAAGTGTGCTGAAAATGATCAGAATGGATAACTGGGAAGAGAAACAAAGTGCAGATATTTAAATACTGTTTAATCTTCAGAGTATTTTACCAAAGCATGTGGAGTTTTCTATGCGATCAAGATTTTATCATTCTTGAAAGAATACATTTTAATTCAGTTGAGGTTATGTGCACTATGAAGGGCCCAAGGCCAAATGATACTGTTCTCCCCTGACCTTAAAAATCAATGAATCCAAGCAATAAAATTCAGCATCAAAGGATTCTCAACACTAGGCCACAAGTGCTGAATCACTTGTTGTAAGAAACTAGAGCACTTATGGATCAGAAGTGCTTCTCTGTTGATTTTTAGATCCAAAATTGATTCTTTCAGAATTAAATCTCAATCTTTTATTTCCATAGAAGAACGAAAATTGAAGAAAGTGGAGATAAGAATCACCTAGAAGTATAAAAGGGTTTATTCTGTGACTTAGTATTAAAGTAGTAGCAATAAATATTATTTAATACAGACTAGTCCTGCAAAGACTAAACACTGCATTCAGGATGGAGACTTTAGTTCACAGCAGAGTTATTAAATTTCACACTGTACCGTCATTTATTCATACAAAAATGACTAACATTACCACTGCACTGCAGGACTTCACTTATTTTACTGCAGATATTTATATTCATTTAGCTCTGTTCATTATTGTGGCACCATAATGTATACTTTTGAATATATTAATTACGCAGCTATAATGGGACATAAAGGAAACAGAATATGCTCCTGTAATAATATATTAGAAGTTTAATTTCAATTTAATATGCTCTAAAATTAGACAAATTATAGATACAGAGCATTTAATTAAACTGACTGCTCTGGCTGTGCCTATTCTGTCTCTGTTAACTGCTTCCAGGTGTGTATATCATGTCCAGCTCCAGCCCCATGCCCAGACCTGCAAGGTAGAGTATAGTCCAGGCTTCAAGTGTAGTCCAGAACTCCTTTTTATAGAGTGCCAGGCATGCACAAGAGAAGTTAAGATCAACCAGACAGCACTACCAACTTGCCATGGCAAGACATCTGCACAAGGATGATACATATGTATACACAGTGCTAATCTAGTGTTAAATACATTTTGCTCTGTAGATGGCAAGTTACCCATCCACCCTGCATATGATACAGTCCTTGGGCCATGGATCATCTGGTCCTAACTAGTCTGACAGTGACCATACGGGGAGTTACAAGGAACATCCCCTTCCCACACTTCCTTATTATCAACAACACCACATTTGTGAGTCATTCTAATGAAGTTCTTCACTAGGAGCCTGATGGTATGGAGAACTGGGAGACAAAAGGACAGGACACGGTCTTTATACAAACCTGGCACACAACCCTGCTACTGACTCTTCAGCTAGAATCACTTCCACTGGCAGAAGTCAGTCAACAACTTTTTCTACTCTCCGAGTGAGTGGTCAGGAATCCCTTCTCCTTCCTAGACTGTTTGATATTGTGCAAAGCCATCCTCTATGTCACTAGTGAGCTATTGGTGAGGAGAGGAAGTAACCATGACCAGAGCCATGTGCAGAAACTTCCCAGGGGAAGGGTGCTGATTTGTGCCTCAACAAGCCCATGACTCAAGCAGGGGCCAGAAGAAAGAAGTGCCTGAGACGATGCCTGGCTAGGGTGGGGAGTGCCTGATCACAACCAGATCATGCTGTGTAATCATAACAGTCCTGCCAAGTAATTGTTTACCAATCTGAATGGTGTGTTTGTGTTCAGCAATTGAGTAGAACGAATTGAAAATACTACCATGGCAGCTAATCCAAGCTAGCCTAGAAGGGTTTTTTTTTTGCACAAATTAACTGTGGGCCTGGAAGGTCTCTGTCCTTCAGGAACAAAACACCCGTCACCGCAGACCTGACCATGGTGCAGCTCACTACCAGATGGAGCTGCCAGCCAACCTGCCACAACTACAACAGCTTCTCCCAGAAAAGAGAATCATTCTATCCATGAACAGTTCAGAATTCATCTTTGTCTAGGAGCAGGGGCAAGCAGATGGATAGGGAAGGAGTGAGTTACTTCTGAAAGGTTCCCTTCCTCCCCAGGAGTGCTACACCCTGTCTTTGACTTTGAACTTGCCCATCATTATCAGATGACCTAAATCTAAGCAGAGAAGTGTTCCTTCACCTACACAACCCTTGTTCCATCCCCCCAAAACCTTAATATCTGTATAGACATACCGCAGTTCAACCCCTCTCAAATTCTCTAGTGCATACGCTCTGTTTTCAGCTCCTTAGGGAGGGGAGAAGAGGAGACACCAGCCACGGATGAGTTTACTAGATTTTGGAGACTTTCTGTCTGCAAAGGTTAATGTCATAGATGTGGGTATATCTTCTTTGAACTTTAAAGCATAACACTTCCTTGCTTTGTACTCACAAAGCAGCCTAGGGCAGCTCTGTCATGTTCGGAGCACACTTCTGTCAGACAGCCTCCTTGCCAGAGGAGTGATGAATCTTTGCTCATCACTGTTAATTCTGATGAGTGTCTGAGTCTTTTCTGAGCTCAGGTTGTTCCTCAGTGCTTTGCAGCTGCTGTGGTGCCAAACAGGGGAACTGAGTGCCCTTTTACTATGTGTACCTGAGAAAGGTGTGTGTGAGGTGCGAGGGTACCCTGCAGTCTGAGGAGCCATTAAGTCTTGGCAGCTTGCCAGCAAGCTGTACCTACTGACATGTTCCCCTGTTTGTAGGGAACACGGGGATGCATCTGTGTGTGACGTACAGCACTTCTTTGGGCACAGGTGGCCTTACAAAGAGAGCCCGGGGCGTACACCAGCACACATCAGCACTGGACAGTGTAGGTTATGGGGTCCTGACATTCTCAAACACAATCCAGAATGCTCCAGTTTAGCAGAACAGATGGACTCAGGAAAAAATGAATGTTGCCTCCAAAAAAGCTGGTTTACCATCACTGGAAAAAATAATTTTGACCACAAACTTTACATCAGACTTCTTTGTCTATCACTGCCATGGGCCTGTTGACCCCTGTTAGTGATCACACATTGGATACTGGATGGGAGCGTGGAGCTAGTAAGCTAGCAGCCTCACAGGGGCAGGACAGCTTGTTTTGCATTTTCCCTCCCCATTCTTCACCATGCAAATCACTTGTGTTTGCCAGAAAGAGCTGTCAAGGGGAAAGAAATCTTAGAATGAATTGAAATAACACAGAAACTTATTGCAGAACAGTGCTCAATCATAGAAAAACTTAGAGAAGAAGTACATTGAGTTTGAAGACAGCCAGGCTAATACCATATTTAGGTAATAGGCAGAGCTGTAGCAGAGCTTCAGATGAAACAAATTTATAAGCCATGCAAAGCTATATATAAAAGCTATCGAAAACATAATATCAAGAAAAACATGATATTGTGTGAAACCAATCTGTGTAAATCTTTCATAGTGTATATATGTTTCCTGGGAACAATGCAAAGGATATGTGATTTGTCTAATGTGTTGCTGAACTGAATATTCTTTAAGATTTATTGCTAGCAGGAAGTACAGGTTACTTATAAACTGACCTTTGATTCGCTGGATCATCAGTTCAGAATATGCTAGAGATATTTTCACTGTAAAGTTACTGAAAACAAACTTGTAACTGGTGTTACAAATAGGTCTGAAATTAAGAAAAACATTGGATAAAATTGTATACCCTTAATTTAATCTATTTTAGTTTTCACTAATACTGCAGTTCACCATTAAAAAAGAAAGGATTTTTATAAGCATTCAAATTAACAGATTTGGCTCATCTTTATCACGTTTTATTTAGTAACAATTAAAAGGCCCTCTTTTCCTGAAAATATATCCATGAAAACTTTTTATAACAAAGGCTAGTACTTTTTGTAGGATAGCTCTAAATAGCTGGAAATTGACACAGTAAATTCTTGAAGATGATCTTGAAATTTCTTTCCTGAGAAAAGGAAAAGAAAAGGAAAGAAAAGAAGAGAAAACAAGAGAAGAAAAAGAAAAAGAAAAAGAAAAAGAAAAAGAAAAAGAAAAAGAAAAAGAAAAAGAAAAAGAAAAAGAAAAAGAAAAAGAAAAAGAAAAAGAAAAAGAGAAAAGGCTGATGCTGGAATCCTCCAGAAATGTAAAATGCTGGAGTGTGACCTGCTCCTCTCCATGTTCCCTACCCCTTTCCTGAAAGGCTCGTGAGTTTTCCTATGTTTTCTTGTGTGAATTGGGAAACTTTCTCAGCTTCTGCTTACAGAATCTTCATTAGAGATATTGCTCTAATTGCATTTGCAGCCTCACAATGCAGTACTTTTTGTTGTATTAGAAAATGGCATGAAAATGAAATGCAGAAGAGAGACCACTCCTTTTGGACAGAGTATTCATTTTCTTTCTTCTAGGGCAATCGTTTTATTGTCAAATATTGCATTTGATTCATTTCCTACTGAAATAAATTCTCACAAGTTACAGCACTACACAGCTTTGAACCTATAGCCACATTTTCAATACAGGATTTTTCTCCTCTACCAAATGCTTCACTGTCACCAGTATGTTTTGAACCTACTGTCAGATTAGGAAGTTTGATACATAGTATTTTCAATTTAAATGGATTTTTTTGACATTAAAAAAAATATATTTCCTCTAGCTAAGTATTGACTGTAAAAGGCATAGAGCTCTAGATCATTTCCCCTGAGAATTTTTCAGTATCCTTCCAATTAGTCAGTCAATAGGATGTTCTTATATATGTATGATTGATAGTCTATTATTCTCTAGGGATTTCCTTTACTCTCTTTATCCAAGATGATTCCAGAAGACGAAGAAAGCTTTTAAAGCATCTGCTCCCCTGCACAGCATTTATTATTACTAAGATGCACCCCATGCTATGAATGATAAGGAAGTAACTGCACAGGTATTTGCTTTCTTTTTAATATGTATATATTAAATATATTTGCTGTATTTTATTTATAGTGAACTCTCCATGTGGTAATATTCAAGTGAATGACCCTAGTAACCAACTACCCAACTACCTCCGCTGATTTACACCAAGTATTTTTCTACTGATGGTAAAAATTATACATATTTCCAGCTACTTAATTTAATATAAATTCTTATTCTCTCCTCTGCATAAACAAAGATTCTATTATACCTCTTATTAAATTCTAATGTCCCCCACATAAAGTAGGCAGTCATTGTATGCACATTCCAAATTATACATAAATTTACAGCAGAGGATGCATAGGATATATTTAAATGCAATCTATTTATGTAGGATGACATTCCTTACTTTCAATAAAGATGCTTGAAAGACTGTACATACTACTTCAGGTCTGCATTACGTATTCTCTTTACCCTATAAAAGTCTCTGTACAAAACCATGACACTTTGTATGCAGTTGGTACAAATGTAGCGAATACCTTGAGCTTGGAACCTGCATTACAAAAGCCCACTCCACTTCTCACGTGATGCTATGGATTTGCAATCCTGGCCTTACAAAATTCTCTGTAATTTCTGGTATTCAGATGAGTGTAACACTATTGTCAATTAGCTTAGCTAATTCACAGACTCCCTCTGTCACCCCCATGCTGGCTTGTCAAGAGAGACAAGTCCAGAAGATGTAGGGAAGATTGAGTTCAAACTCAACTGAGTTCAAACCTTGCTGCTCTGGGCAGAGGTGATGCAGCTGGTTCAAGCTGAATGAAGATTTTGGCCCACATGGGGGTGTAGCTAATATCAAGAATAAAGAACAGGCACTGAACTGCTATTTCATATCATACTTAAACTGATAAGACTGTAGTCTCCTGCATTTTGCTTACATTCTGCCTACTCAGTCAGTCTGAAGCAAGACAAAAAAAGTTTTCAGTCAGATCAGCAAACTGAATCAAGTCACTCATCAGCCTAGATTTTATGCAGGAGACAGAGTGGAGATATGTAGCACAGAGACACAAAGGAAGAGGGACTGTCATTCGCAGCATCTGACTGTAGGTAAATCAATTTGTGTATAAGACAAACCAACACCCTCCACTGAAGGAGCAGTTACATGAATTGCATGGCAGATTTACAGCATGTTTTCAAAGCACAGTTCTGCAAAATCTCATCCTCACAAAATGAAATCATGTAAGTTCAAAATGACTGAGAAATGGCACAGTTTTAGTAAAGCTATTCAACTGAGAAATAACAGAAACATTCACACAGCTGTAAAACTGGAATCAGAATTATTCAACAGAGGTTCTTATTAACAAATGAAGTATTTTCAAGCCAAATTCTCACCCTTGGACAAAGCTCAAGTAAACCTGCCTTTTGCAGGCAAAGCCTAATTAATAAGCTGGTAAACAGAATTTTCCAGCTAAGCTGTAGTTTTCACAGTTCATTGCAACCTAGAGAGTGAATCGGTGAATTTGATTGCTACATATACTTACACAAAGCATATTTTTACCTCATTCTAATTCCTGTGATTCCCCTTAAAAAGCAATGCCAGCAAATAGTAAAAAATGTCATATACGAGTCATAACCAAGAAAAAAAATGCAATTTACCAGAATACAGCATCACCTATGCATAGCGCTCAGTGAACATTACCTCTGTCTGGGAGGCATTAATTACATAAGTGAGCATGCAATCCTTGATATACATTTGTCTAACATACTACATTCAAATCTTGGACAAAACACCTCAATTTACCAATAAAAGTCTCATTTGGTCATAGCCCTAGAGAACAAAGTAAATTTCAAATTAAACAAAAGACCTTGTGGAAGACTGTATTTTCATTGTTATTTTTGCATCATCTTATTCTGAATCTTATTCTCAGGGAGTCTCATTCTATAAGTATCCTTTTTCTTCTAAGTTTTGGTTACTCAGAACAGGTCCTGTAGTAGCAAGGAGCTGATACAGAAAGGAGCTGGTAATAAAGCAGAAACTTTCAAAAAAGAGGGGAAAGCTTTTCTTATAAAACTAACAATTTTGGATAATTTAGCAGCATTTTAGTATTTGATTTTCTCCTTCAGAAAAATCTTTGATCCAAAGAAAGCATCCAGTGAACACTGAGCATTTTAAAGATACTTTTAAAACAAGAAAAATAAGTAACAGCAAGAAAAAATTATTTGAATTCATGTTTGCATCCCCTCAGTGGCAGGAGAAAAAGAACTCTTCTAAACATACATGGTTTGCCTTTTATTTCTAAACAAAAAAACTTTAGATCACTAAAATTGCACAATTACAACCCTACAAAGATAAGTAAGTGTGTAATTTTTCATCACTGCAGCTGCACACAGTGATTGTTCGAGTCACCAGACAAGGAAAAGCACTCCTGCCAGAAGGCCCTTGATCTCTCTCCTGCAGAAAGTCAGCAGTGACCTTAGCCCACGAGGTCCCCTGGAGATGACTGCTGTTTGGGACCATTTCATCAGCTTCTACCTGGGCAAAACTCTTGTAGCCTACCAATGGACACTGCTTTACCTGCACTTCAGGCCTGGGACTGGAGTCCCAACATTGTTCTTCACAAAGAACAGCATCCAGTCATCCATTCACAGTTTTCCTGTCTGTCTTTACTATGTTGTCCAGGCAGCAAGTCCAAGATCAGTAAAGATGTTTATTTGCCACTCAGTTTTGCTATCACCACCCTGTGAAATATTTACTTAGTTCCACTAACCAAATGTAAAGGTTGAGGAAAAAAATGATAGGTAAAATCCTTGATGTAAATGAACAATCCAGAGACACACGTAAAGATTTCCATAGCTGCTCAGGGGGTCAAAACTGGGTTCAGTCTTGTTTAAAATCAATTAAATAATGAGGTAGGATGCACCCTCAGTAGATCTGCAGACAGTGCAAAACGGGGTAGCGGCTGACTCAGCTTTGGTGAGGCCACACCTGGAACACTGTATCAGTTTTGAGCCCTTTAGTACAAGAGATACCTAGACATACTGGAAAGAGTCCCATGGAAGGGCATCAGGATGTTCATGGAACTGAAGTGCTTCTCCTGTGAGAGGAGGCTGAGAAAGCTGGGATTGTTCATCCTGGAGAAGAGAACGCTCAAGAAGGAACTTATCAATGACTATAAATACCTGAAGGGACCCTGCAGAGAGGAAGGGGACAGGTTCTTCTCAGTGGTGGCCAGGACAAGAGGCAATGGCACTAACTGGGGCTCAGGAGGCCACATCTAAACATCTTGAAGCACGTCATTATTGTACAGGTGATGGAGCATTGGCACAAGCTTCCCAGAGAGGCTATGGAGTTTCCTTCACTGAAGATGTTTGAAAGCTGCCTGGCCACGGTCCTGGGCACCCTGCTGTGGCTGTTCCTGCTTGAGCAGAAGTTGGACCAGGTAGACTCAGAGGTTCCCTGCAGCCTTACCCATTCTGTAGTTCTGTTACATACAGCAAAGGTTCATGGCTTTGGGAAAGATTTTGCTCCAGAAGTCTGTGAGACTGCTTGTATTTACAGCACTTATGTAGTTATGGGAATTATAGTCCAAAATGACTCATTTAGCTTTATTCTGCAAGGCTAAGTTATGTAAATGGGAATGCCACTGCTATCAGAGCTACAAAGTGAGAGTTGGAATCTCTAGAAGAGCACTACAAACTCTTTCTGTGATGGCAGTCCATTGTGCTTACTCAGTGCTAGACTGCCAAAGTGTCCGTACTGCTCTGTGCTGCCAGCAATACAATGCTGGATGTCAGCTCATTGGTATTTTCAGCCCCTCACCCTGCTGCCTCCCTTTTGTTCTCTATTCTGTTTGAGCCATGAACTTTGAATTTCTATGTTCATGAATACAGTAAACATATAGAAGACTGCAAATAGTCTGAGAGTTTTTAAAGCTCAAATACAACAAACTAGTGAAGGAATAGCCCAAGTTTATTGGTGCAGACTAACTGCCAAGGGCAGAGTGGGGGAAAACAGCACAATATCGTGCATTCTTTCAATCACTGTTAAATGAATTAAATTTCTAAAAAAGGTGGCCATGCATGCTCATATTTGCTACAACCATTTATAATTAGAAAATCTCTAATATTTATTATAAATTCTTTGATGATTAGAACAATTGAAAAATGGAACAAGGAGACTGCAGTAAATCCCAGCGGAGTTCTCCTTGCTCTTCAGGAAAAGATCTGGAGGCTGCTGAGAAATGTAGCATCTCCCTGTCCTGTGAACCCCTTCAACAAGAATTCCATATGCTTTGCAGTATCGGGCGTGCAATAACACAAGAAAGAAAAATCACTATGAATTCTTGAATTGCCTGTATGTCTACTTACCAGTAAAGCAGCAGTGCCAGCAATACCGATACTTTCAAACATGTAACGACAGAAACTACACTCAACTATTTAGGGTTAAATACCTGTAAAATCTTCCCCTTTGACTTCCAGTAATTTCTACAAAACATTTTTATCTAGAGACATAGGTTTCATTCTAGTGAGTTTGCTGACAGAACAGAGCTCACAGTCTGGCCATATTGCAGCAAATTTGCCTTTGTGTTAGTCCTTATGCTGACACTGATAAACTAGAACTCCAGCTCTGATGAGAAAAAGCATGATAGTGATCTCTGGCAAACATTTACAAGTTAAAAAAGAGAAGTGAGGACAGCAGTGAAATGTATTGCTTCCCAGCATTAGAAACACTTCCTTCTGGAAACAGCGAGCAATACGCTCAGTACTCAGTCTCCCCCTTGAAGAATCTTTCTCTCACCCCTACCTTGGTCTCTCCTTCTCATGCACACTTTTAATTTTGGGAATCAGAAATGTAGTGAAATCCAACCCATAATTTAAGGTTAATTTAGAATTAAGTTAAAACAGAAGGTCTGGAACCAATGGCATACTTCCTTTTTAGCATAAATCGGGGATAAAGAGTTGGCAAATCAAACCCTATAATCATGTCAAACCAGAAAGGCTGAGCATGATCAAATCAAGGCTTAGTTTAAATGTGTAAATTAATTTTTCAGTGATCCATTTTATTTATCTCTTATAATGATACTTCTTATCAAAACAACTTTATTTACTTTGTTAAAGTAGGATCTGGGAGGACAATAGGCTTGAACAAGTACACAGAATGCAGGTCTGTATCTAAAGTTCTTTTTTTGGTTAGTTATAGGCATTTTAATTTAAAAAGACTTGCAAATTCTTTAGCTGTCCTTTCCTTGATGCAATCAAGCTTCCCAGGTTGCTGATAGCTCACAGTGTTCTGCTAATTACTGCAATTGATGACAGACACCCTCCCAAGCACCCTTCTCTCTAATGAGACACATAGTTGACATCCTCTGCCATCGGCTGCTTCGAGTACATCTCAAAAAAAAAAAAAAAAAAAAAAAAAAAAAAAAAAAAAAAAAGCTGAAATAAAAGCAGAAGATGGCGTGTCCATTTATTCTGGTGACCCTGATGGTTAATTATTACTGCTAGAACAATCAATAGCCACTGGCCACAGTCAGATACTGGCTGAAGAGTTGAGAATTTTGTGTGCTTGCTCCTTCCACAGATGCACCTTGTAAAAGATGAGAATAAAAGCTGAGAGCAGATGAGATAAGAACCAGTGTTTGTTAGACAGTACCACACAGGGTAAAGATTCTGAGTTTAGAAGAATTTTTACATCAAAATATTCAGTAATTGGTAATTGATAGATGTAATAGATCCAAAGCATGGAAAAAAGGCTACAGTGAAGAACTCCTGAACAAAAATTACTTTGGGAGCCTAAATTCAAAATGCCTTTTAAAAAGTTTATATAACTGAAGATGTGCGTAGGTACCTACTACTAAGCCTTTAAATATCTATGCCTGCTGAGCATTTATACCTGCTGACCATTTTTAAGTATCCCATTATGGTCCAGATGTCCAAAAGCATCTCAATTACATTGTTTCTAACAGATATAAAGAAGTATAAATGGAGGACCATCTCTCCAGAGAAGCAGAGACCTCCTGTAGTCAGTCTGCACACTTACACATTATTAAATAAAGAATTCTGGAACAGATGGAGGTCTTTTAAAGTGTGTAATGAAAGTGCAGGACAGATCTATCAAATCCTGACCTACAACTGGAAGATTTACAGTAACGAACTTCACTTAGGCTGATATTTCATCTAAGTAACTTTTAATCTTATACCATTAGAACAATAAGAGGCATTAGCAAATCAAATCTCTTTTGTAATTCTGAAATTACATTGCTCCAGACCTTACTTGACAGAGAAAAAAATGGATGCTTCAGCATTAATGCAATTCATGTTAAACTAGGCATCAAGATCTAAGCTTCTCCTGTGTTAATTTTGGTGACAAATAGTCGCTTTCTTCCTCTGAATCTTCATGTTGAAGTAAATGTTGGACTCCCAGTTCTGGTAGTGCTGGCTTCCAGGAGGAACTGTGAAGATTCCAAAGGAAGCAAATGGGAAGAAAAGGACCAGCATTTCCAACTTCTTTGCTTGCCTACTCCCATTTAGCTGTTCCACCTCTTATTAGAGTTATAGGGTTGGATTCTGATTTCTCTGACAGTTCTGATAATTGAAAGTAACTTCATTGATGGGCACACCAATTCATCTTGGATTTAAATCTATAGAAAGATATGAATCAGGCCCAGAATGTGTCTCCTTACTGGCTGAAGGAAAGGGAAATAAATGCTTGCATGTATCTAAGAGAGATAACTGGGAATGCATGTGTGGAGAGTGCCTTTTTATTGCAGTTTGAAATGCCTTGACTTTCTGCCTCCCTCTGAAATCAAGGACAGATTTAGCAATAGAAATAGAATAGAAAGGAAAATCTTTAAAAGTGTCTTCTATTTTATCTTTAATTGAGCTGTGAAGTCTATTTTCTACTTTTCACTATCTATGTATTTCACTAAAATAAGACTGGTGAATAATTTGAAGAATAAATGTACAAAATTATAAAATTTGATTACTCACCAGCTTTAATATTTTAAATAATTTTTATTACTATTATTTCTGAATTAATGGAAAGACTGCATTATATCCTCTTAATTTCCTGTAGGTCTGTAGAAAGCTAACTGGAACACTTTTATTCCTTAATAAAGTTGACATGCAGACTGTACCAAAATAGCCAAATGCACAAATTACAAACAAGTGGGACAAGTGTGCTATATTAATTGTCATTTGTCCACATGCTGATATATCATCCAGTCTTTATGTTTTGAAACAATACTGAAAACACTGCAGATTATGAAAAAAGCTGATTATGAAAAGGGCACTGTTCCATTCAAATGTTTACAGTTCAAACTCAGGTTGCTTTAAAGCCATTTTCCAACAAATCTTCTCTTACTTTTAACACTATTCACATCTCTTGGATAGCAGTGAAGATTTTTGGATGTGCTCTGAAGCTTAGTTTCTGTGAGGGGACAATTTGAAAATTATAAACAATTTATGTCCATGTCTGTGCTATGAGATTATCTTCAATCATTAAAGTAGAAAGAAAACTTTCCCAGCTTCATGCAGTAAGTAGCACAAGTAAATTGTCCTTGCATTTCTGACACTGCAGAGATACAGCTTATTAAAAGATTATCAGCTTTGGGGTTATGAGAATAAACTATCACAAAACCATTTATATAATTTTAATGGTTAGCAAAGTCCTCTTAACAGTCTATATAGTCACCAAAGTCTAATAACTTCAGATGTATTCTTAAACTATTTTTTTCATTTGTCTTTGCTTTCCACTGGGTAGAGCTGAGAGTAGTGGAATAAATTTTTCATATTCTGAGTCCACTTTCACCACAGGGAGCAATCCTACCTCACAGTGCACCAGCTCAAGGAGCACTGCATGCTTGAGCAGCATCTTGCTGCAGTGTATTGCAGCTGATCAGTCCCTTGCTGTCACGCCTGCTAATATGCCAGCCTGGGAGAGACTGAAAAAAATACCAGGAGAACAGTGACTTTTCAGTAGTGTGTGTCCTAAGCTTTCTCTGAGTAATTTGTCACCTCTGAAAAGAACATACTTCTTAACTCTCTAAAGCAAGGCATAAAGCTGCACTGTGTTACTCAAAGGGAGCTCAAATGGATGGCTGCTTCTGAGTGCAGGTGGCTTGCCTTCAGAAGGTCCAGGGATAGGTACCTTGGAACTACACCCACTCAGCAACTATGTGTGCTCTAAAAACAATGGAGGCAGGCAGCATCTTCCTGAGCAGGCATCAGACAGAGACTATTTCTTGCTGGAGCCTGAGCAGCGTGCAGGAGAAGGGATCTACCTGGAACCGCTGGCTCAAGCACTGACCATGCGCAGACACAGCTTTGATCACTGAGCCTTGCTCCAAAAAGATGCATCCAGTGGAGGGCCTATATATGAATTTTCTGCAAGATTTACAGAGGCCCAAATTCTTTTCTATGGTATCAGTTGACCTGTGGATTTGTCATAAGCGCATGTGAGCGTGGTGGGGGAACCAGCAGAAGGAATGGTACTGCATCAGTTACTTTTACATAGGAAGCAATTATCATTTAGGTATCACACTAATGTCCCATTAACTGCTGTTGTATTTTAGAAATGTTAAAGAATCCGACTGAATAAAGGATAATTTCAGTTCCTATTGAAAAATTACTTAATCTGTTTAAATTAATCTTGGCTAAGTGCTGTGATGTGAAAGCCACAAAATGAAGCCACCAAATATACCCTTATATTGTAGGAATTATTTGGAGCAAAATTTTAATAATCCTTATGCCTTTTATCATCACACCAGTTGTTCATTATTTCCCTGCTCAAAAGGATTTTAATGCGACGCACAGAAGGGACTTTCACTTCAACCAGAGTCATATTTACTAAATCCACATATTATTTTCTCAAATTTAATTTCATAAGTTGTAGTTTTTCTCCCAGTTTCGGAGCACTATTTCTACATGTACTGTACATTGATATACAACAGGAAAATAATGGCTGACAGGCAGTGTAGGATTGCAGTAATTATTTTAAAATAAGGCTGATTTGTTCTACCGCTTCTTTCCCCAAGGCTAATAACTGGAGGCTAGTTATACTGCAATACAACAAGCCAGAGGAAAAACACCTGTTGCATATTATTATTCTCTATTAAAATGTAATGAATAATTCAACATGAATACTTTAAAAAGCAGTGTTGCTATCATGCCCTTCAATACTTAAGAAAGTGTCTGTAGTTGAAGAGAGGGAGGGTCAGGTCAACCTAAGATACTGGCAGTGCCATATCAGGTATGTTAGTCCACTGACTTTGTAACCCCAAATATAAGATTGTGCTTTTCCCTCTCTTTGATGTGAAAGAAAAAAGAATAAAAGAGCAGTGATACTGTTTCATTAACCTGAGTTCCGCTGCCTTTCTACATTATATTATTCTTTGCATAGATATGAGCTGAAAATCCACAATCGAGCAAGAAGATGAATGTGTGCAATGGTCATTCAAAGTAAGTAACTTCAAAGTTAAGGCAAAGTAATTAAGGTAAATTTTACAGTGATATCACTTGTGTTTCACTTAACTATTTTGCCATTTCACTGGTCTATTGGATGCAATGGAATGGAACCTAGATAGATCACTCCTCGGTGATTTAGGCTATTTTCCAAGAACTACTTTATTGCTGAAATTTCATGAAAGACAGGTAAATTTTGTGCATTTACTTTTTTTAAGCAAACACCTCATTAAGATTACAAAGAGCTCAAAATGCATAAAGTTCTCAAATACTCCAATTGTCCTATAGAAAATGCTGAGCATCCTCCATTACTTACATCAAGAACGCTCAGCAGTTTGCAGTACTGGGCTCTCATGAAACATGGGAAAATTTCTTACCAGTCCAAGCAAATACAAATTTAATATACAAATTTACTGTTACCCAGATGTGATAATCACAGAAATCAAGGTCATCGTCTGCAAAAGAGATGCAGTAGACAGGATTAGCGACAGATCTAATTCTTTCCAAATCATGATCACAGGGGCTCAGACATGAGCTTTTTGTGTTCAAGAGCGAATGTGAAAGACAGAAAAATCAATGGAACTGTTTCAAGACCCAGCTATAAACAAGAAGAAAATTTTATCTCAATTACAGCAGAAAAATTAGAATGTTGAGAAAGATTGATAAAGGACAGTTTCTAAGGTTCAGAGAGCATTTTCCTACAACTCTTGCTTCTTTCAAGATAGAGTAGTTGCATGCTTTCAGTGTAAAGGAAGGATGTGCTGAAAGAGAGGCAGAGAAGCTCTATTCACTATTAGTAGTGACTGTGATAATAGTTCTGCATTCAGTGATTTCTAGAGCAGGAGGTAGGCCATTCATTCTGTGCCATGGTTAAATTTTAACAAGCATCTTCCTGAAATTCAGACTGAATTGCTGTAAATGTAAATTACCAAAACTTCCACTGTTAAAGGCTCATTCACACAGAATATGATCTGCAGTGCCAAGTTATTTTCCTTTTTTCTATGACTTTACACAGTTACTGAAAAGACAACAAGGAGTACAAAATTCACAAACTGAAATAATGCTTCTGGTAAGATACTGCCTACTGGCAGATCAGGCAATGAATTCAATGGTATTTTCAGTGATTTTTAATATCTTCTCATAAACCAATCAGCGAAGTAATAGATTCTGAATTTCCTGATCCTGATCCTAATTAGACCTGAAGAAAAATGCTTGTATTCATGAGAAATATAAATATTTTGGCATTGAGAGTGGTATTTCTAATGGTTCCCATGTTTTGCAGTAGGAAATAAAAACAATATTTTTTAAAGATTCTAATTCCTTGATTTCTCTAAATCAACATTTCTTCTCAACACTGCACAAAACACTTTCAGTTTTTAGAATTAGGTAGAAACAACGTTATCAAAATTCTCACCACTGAACATTAAGGAAGTTCCTCTCCCCACAGCTTCCTTAAGATCCTACTTAATCTGCAGGCTTTCTCACAGCACTGCTAAAGGACTGTAGTAGGCCTTGCAACCATAAGTAACTTTAAACCAGCTACAGATATAGCTGAAAATATCTGGAAATAGGCAGTACTACTATTTTTAAGTTTAGGACTTGGAATGTGTTCATAAATTTTGATTGGGCTGGGGAGAAAGACTGCAGAGGGTCTCTTAATTTTCTCAAATCAAATTTGTGCAATATTTTCTGTTCGTTAAAGTTGTTAATATGGTTCCTTCAGCAACTACACCTTCCATTTTGCCAGTCTTCTCTCAACCTCAGAAATACATCCCAGGTCAAAAAAAAAGCAAGTTGAAAGAACCTTCCCTAGCTCAGGAACAGAAAGACTTCCTAAGTTACATATTGGAACAGCATTGTAATATTAAGAAGATTGCTTATTTTCTATAGATTATTCCAGTCCTTTTTTAGATTAGACAACCTCTTCAGTTCCACAGCTGAAGTCACACAGTTGGAGAACTTACTTTTTCTAAAAATCTAATTTCATCAGATTCCTCTTTTTACTGTGAGACATACTCATTGTTTCCCATTTTCGTTATCTACATCTCTTATGATATTTTGAACTTCTATCCCCCCTGAAGTTGTCTTAATTTAGTCTCATATGGAAGTTATGCTAAACATTTGATTGTTTTTATTGTTCTTTTCTGTTCTTCATTCCTAATTCTTCTATATTCATTTAGAGATGAAACTATCAAATGAATGCAGTGTGGGGACACTGCAGGCCTACAAAACGCTATAATTATCTATTTTGTTTTGCACTCAAGCCCTTGTCTAAAATAAATTGAATTCCCTTTGCATTGTTGTGATGTTTTCACAAAAAGCTCTACAAGGGTTTCAAGGGTTACAAAGGGTTTTCCTGTGGCGCTGCAGTTATATCCTATAGATCTCTCAGCAGTCCATTTTTGCATCCAGTAGCCAAGTCTTCATCGTGCTTATACTGTCTGCATTTCTGATGAACAAAAGCTATATGATGAACTCCTGATACCCAGATGTAACAACACCCCCTGTAGCAATCTCCTTCATGCCTGACAAGTTGGTTTCACTGTAGGAGTTGATAGGTATTTCCACATAACTACATGTGGAATTATCAGTAAGCTAGCTTTTTCCATGATCTCATGCTATGTATGTGTTTGAGTGTTCATCCAGAACTTCTAACTCTATACTCTCCCAGGCTTCTAAGCTGAAGATGCAAATCTAGTCCATAGAATAACTGTTCTTATACACAGGTTATCTAGATATTACTAGTTAAAAAAAAAGTTCTATGTTTTAAACTGTAAGAAATTGTATTGATAAAAAAAAAATCCCTAGAGTTTTAATGTTGGATTTCAACAGGCATCTGATTCACACAATATTTCCATGACATACGGATGAGAGCACCAAGTTTCTGGTACTATTACTTATCCTAGAGTTTAAGTGGCAAACTATTGCTTCAGGCTACAAACACATGATAAGTACAGCACATTCTGTGTTTCTTGTATTGCTTTGTAATTTTATTGCACCTTTGCCATTAAGTTAGTTTATGACAAAAAGCAAAATGCAACACCACACCATTCTATCAGCACTTGTGATGATAATACCACAATACTAAAAATCAGCTTGCCCTGAACTCGTTTATTTAGCAAAAATATTATTGGATAATATAAAATAGTGTTTTACATTAAACATTAAAAACTCTATGCTGAAGCAGAATTTACATTTCTACTATCTAAGAAGCTTAAGTTAGCTTCCTAGTCAGTGTTCATCTACCTCGTATGTTCTTTCCCCTTAGCTCAGTGAAATCCTAATTCATTTTTCCACTTCATTTCAGCTCTCCCTTTTTCTCCACTCCCAGACACTGGAAACATTATTTGATTTTCTCAAGTAGAAAGGAAGGGACTAAACCTGAATCTCTGATGGTACCTCAATGCCCTAGGTCAGGGGTGTCCAACCTTTTGGCTTGCCTAGGCCACACTGAGTGAAAACGAATTGTCTCGGTCTGCCTAATTTACCCTGAAAGTAATGCCTTCTATTTATTTCCATGGAAGCTACAACAGCTACAAAGAGTACAATAACACTATTTGATAGAGAAAATTTTCAGCTACAGAACACTATTTTTCCACATAGTCACCGTCATTGATTATGCATTTTCTCCAACAAGAGCCTGTGTGCTACACTCATAAAAATCTGCACCACTGCTGAAAAGCACCATCCATTGCCTCAGTGTGCTCACATCCACTGTTTGGTCACCATTAATGTTCAGCAAGTGCTGACGAATGCCAATGAGTGCCTTTTATTCCGCATGGAGGAACTAAATTCCACATCTTTGCTTCATATGCATTTCCACACCAGACGCCATTTTGTCAGAGTGCCCCTCTGCTGCCATCTGTCACACAGCAACAACATGTAATGGAATATTGGGAAGGTTCAACCTTTACTACCATACCACCAACATACACCTCTGATATCATGGGCCAGCTTAATAAAACAAAAGGCATTACTTTCAGAGCAGCCCTCATAAAATACATGATATTGTTAATATATGAGTAACAAAATGACATTTTAATTGTTAATATTTTTCTAAAAACATTTTAAAAAAGAGAGAGGAACAAAACCATAAAACTAGTGAGATATTTGACCTTATTTTTGTGAAAGTAATGAGTCAATCTGGTTCAATAGCTGTGGTTGCCAATCTTAGTGAGTTCACAAGGTGTTCATCAGAAATTTTTGATGAAATGTTAGTTTATCCTTGAGAACAGATGTTCACAAATGTACATATTGCCAAAAAGTGATGACATCACTAAGGTGTGATCATGAAGCAAGGAATATTTCTGTCTCATGAGACAGGGTTTATGACATGATCAGATTTTTAAGGTGAATATCTGATTGCAACTCCGTACATTCCATTTGAAAATTTGCAGGTAATGTACTTATATCAATTGAAAATTATGTTGCAAACAGAAATTAATGATCTTTTTTTCCAATCTTGAAACCTATTCTCAAATTCCTTTATCAAAACAGAAAGCACAGCTGCATAATCTTGGCTGTTCAGAGCT
Organism: Gallus gallus; assembly: GCF_016699485.2. Classification (NCBI taxonomy): domain Eukaryota; kingdom Metazoa; phylum Chordata; class Aves; order Galliformes; family Phasianidae; genus Gallus; species Gallus gallus. The sequence continues at coordinate 34,139,341 of NC_052536.1, read as the reverse complement.
CTGTGTTTAGCCAACGTATCAAAATGCATACAATTATTTGCCATCACTTGAGGTTAGACATGCCTGACCTAGGCAGTCTGCTAACATAGAGGAGATGTGACATGCTTCTTCCTGTGTCTTCAAGAAAGGAGGTGACTTCAACTAATTTGTTTTTAGAGAGGTTAGGAATATTAATATGCATTCCAGAAATACCTACAGCCTAAAGATCCTCCTCAGAAGGCAAAAATCTACTCTCTAGTTTGTGATTTTTATTAGATATGAGCACAGAGCTGAAACAGTTCTGCGCTCATGAAAAAAAAAAAAAAAGGCCTAGTAAGCTTTAAATTGAAAGATAAGAGTTCTGGTATCCTCAAGATCAGTTGGCAATTGAAGTGGAGGCTTTTCAGTGCTAGAAGGTTAGAAATAGGAATCTAAATTCCACCTAAGGTATCCAACTTCTTTGCTGGGTCTGGCTTCTGGCTTTAAATTCCATTAGTTATAGGAACAGAAAGGAAGAAAATCAATACTTCAAGTCCAAATGTGTCTGGAAATAGAGTTAATCCATTATATACACATTGTGTCATACTGAAACAATATAAGAATTCTTCTTTTACTTTGGATAACTCACAGCTGCAATATTTCAACACTACTTTGTAGGCTTTTATCACAGTTTTAATGAAGTATAGTTGGTTTTGAAGTAAAAGTCTGTCAGTTTTCATGAAAAGAATTAGATTTTTTGTCTTGCACTGCCTGATCAACTTCAAAATTGGATTTAGTTCTCATTATCTTCTGAACAATGTATTTTAAGGAAATTAATTGTAGTGATACTTTTTAACTTGATGTGAGGACAGGCTCGTTATCAAGAGTAGCATGCCAGCAGGTAAAGATGGATCATCTAAGGAAAAAAGGCTCATAGGAAGGAAGTTTAAAAGATTAGACTGTCTCCTGGGCAAAGAGTTTTTTAACTAAAGTCAAGAACCTTTCAGAATGCTCTACATAAGATGCACTTCTGATAGATGTGCTTTTATTTCTACAAAAGAGGTTATAAATATCACAAGTGTAATTTCTTAGACCATTTTTCACTGGTTGGAAGTAAGCAAAGATCAAGGTAATAGGCAACTCAGTATTTAACAGCCTGCCTTCAGTGGCCCACTAGTCAGCAAACACCATGCTCCCAATAAGAAGAGGTTAATATTTCCCTTTAAAAATTACTGTTTTTTTGAGAAACATGCAAGATGTAAGAAAAAGGGAAGACAAAACAGTTAGACTTTTATTACCATTGTTAAACCTCTAATAACTTCAGTTTTTCACAGTCAAACGTACTTTCTGCCTCTGGTATTCAACTCAACAAACTAACCATTCAACTTGCACCAAGTCCTGCATTGCTAGATTTGGCAACTGTATTGGTTCTAGCATTAGTGTCGTAATTTCTGCCTCTGTGATTCGTGGCAAAGCCCACATGGGACTTCAGCAAAAGAAGGGATTCCCTGGTGCTCTGATCCCATACCTGGTACCATACCTAAGAACGCCTGCCTTTCCTATTCCTGTAAGTTTTGTTCGACTGCAGAAGTGGACAAAGACAATCCAGAAATGGTCATTCCTTACAAAGAAAGGCCAAACTACCCAGAGTCCCCAGTGTCTGTGAACAGAAATAGCCACGTATTACACACTTCCTCCATTCTCAGCCAATCTTCATTCTCTCATAATCAGATTGAAGGCTGTGATCAGTCACATTCAAGACTGGTGAGGGCTAAGTTGACATCTCCCAGTGCTGTGCAGCCAGCCCCGCAACCACTCATAGCAAAGCTTTTCTAGAGGGAAGTAGAAACATACTTCAGTAAGAAAATATAGCATTTGGTTTAAACAATTGTAATGAAGAAGAGTTAGAGAGGCAGGCTGGTGACTTGCCAAAATGGAAAAGTCTGGAGAAGTTCTCAAGCAGTTTTGGGAAAGAGAAGAGTGTGTCAAAGTTTCTGAAAGGTGAAAGGGCAAGCAAGGTTAAGAAATAAACCTTAATAACAGAGATAATAAAATTCCAAGGAAATTAAGGCCTTGGAGAAGATAAAGAGGGGGGGAGGGGGAGGGGGGGTAACTTAACCTTTCTAAAATATTATTGAAAATTTGTAGTTTTCACAGGAAAGAAAAAAAAGAAGGAAAACAAGGAAATCACGGGGAAAGAAAGACCTTTTCAGAAAGAATCTAGAGAATTCAAAATATCTTACAAGAGGGAGACATTAAATGTCTCCTCTAAAGAAGATTTATATAGAGGGGGAAGTTCCCAGGAGGAGACCACCTCTGTGATTAAAAACAGAAAAACTACTATCAACAAATTCCACTGGTTACCAAATGTTTTTTATTGCTTCCACACTGAAGGCTTCTGCCTTGAACTATGAAAAATGCTTTGACAAATAGCTTCCAAAAACCAGCTTGAAGAAGCTACAAAGTTGTTTCATTCACAAACAGAGGCTACAAATTACTGGCACAAAGTCTCTCTTGCCAGCTGCAAGACAAAACACCCCAAAATAGTGCACTCAATTAGGTGGGGTTTTTGAAGGATTGGTTGCTGCCTAGAAAAAATAAGGAAACTGATTACCGTAATATATCAGGCAAAGCACACTGAAGAGTCAGCTGCAGATTTTGCAATAAAAATAGGAAAAGAAATTGAAAGAGTCCCTCTCTTTGAGATTATAAACCACTGAAATATTTTATTGACTCTGGAGATTAAGCTTCTCTACTTCCTTTTTGAACACCAGTGACTTCCGTAGAAAATTATATCATCAAGTTACAACACGGAGGGTTCTCAATTTCCTGTATCTCCTTTCTCTGGCACTCCTGTTTCCATAAATGGAGAGGAAAAATGAATCAAAAACATGGATACAGAGATAATGCAAACCATGCAGGTTGGGTATCAACTTTGAAAAACACTGTTCAAAAATAAACAGTTTCATGAAAATTTTGACTTCCTGATTGGACAATTTTTTTTCTATCAGGATCAATAAAATCTTCATTTTTAAATGAAAATGCATTAAGACGAAGGTTGCACTGCAATTTAAGAGCAATTGGATGCCTTACATTCCAATATAGTGAGAAAGATGAATAAAAATGCTTCCTCTCCTCCTTATCAAAACCTGCACAGGAAGTATGTAACCAGTGGACTTTATTTTCCCTATGAAGTTTTTTTTACAGACATTTCAGAAAGAGAGATACGGATATTAAAATAAAATGAATATGAACCCAAATCCTTGTGTTGTACAGTTAATGCTCTCAGTTTCTTTTTAACATGATGACATTTACTTGAACAGAGTGGTTGATGGGTCCACTACATTTTCTAAAACTAACTCACAGACTATCTGTGAATTCAGGCAGAAAATATCCTGAACACACAGTGACAAGATGTGGAATATTTATTCTACATGAATATGCAAGGAAAACGTCTAAATGTGTGCTTTGAGTTTTCTACAACCTTGCTTCCAGAAATCAATTTTCTCCTTTTAGCAAAATTTTGAGAATACAGAATAAATAAATAAACAAACCAAATTCCGTACATACAGCATGACTTGCTGAAGAATCCCTCTTTTCTTTCAATTTTCATCAAAGGTCATCAGTGGTCAAACAGTGGATTGGAACAAGGACAGTGTTTATTCTGTAACCTTGAGAGAACTTCCCCTGGCTTTCTTTGCTACTTCAGCTTACTGACACCTAAGAGCACATCCCTGAAGTGCCTCTCAACTACAAGTCAGGGACAACTATTTTTCAACTACTGGCAGCCACTGTAACAGCTAGCATCTCTGCCAGATATGTAGAGATGTGTTGCTAATACTTGTTAGAAGGAATACAAAAGGAAATTAGCTCATCAGGGTCAGAGTTGATGCTATACAAACAGATAATGCTAGGGTACCGCACTGGAGCAGAAAGTTCACCAAAGAAATAGCCATCTATTGTTTGCTCTTGGATCAGAAACAAGTGATGTAACGTTTCCATCACAGAGAAATGAAGATATTTAAGAGCAAACTCAGCCAAGTATTCAGATGGTAGAAAAAGAACCAGCCAAGACAGAGGCTATTGCCTGGAAACAAGTGACAAAATGAAGTCCAGTCAAAGCCAGTCTCCCTTTGACCAAAAACTATTTAGAGGAGATTCTGTATACATAAAGAAAAAACTTGTGGCTTTGGAAGGACAAATTTTAAGTTACATTAGCTTTCTAAGCACGAGGACAGAGAAAAATGCCACTAATAATTCAGAGGCCAGCCATACCCCGATACAATAGCCAACAGATATTTTCATCAAATAGTTAAAAACCCTAGACAGAATTCTAATTTAAGCTTGGTTTTGTTAGCAGTGGGAACATTTATAAAAGAACTGATCGTAGGAAATAACCTTGAATTAAATGATTTGAAGCTGATGCCATTTAAATTGAATGGAAGAACAAACAAGAAACATAGGCTGTAATTCAGCAGACTGTAATAAGCTGGAGATGAAGGAAAGCAATCTGGAGCTCAGGGCAGGCTGTAAAAACCACCTAAGAAGTAGAGTAAGTGAGCCTAGGCAAACCAAACTGGTACAGTAAGAGCAGAGCATGAATAACCTAACTGAAAGCTGTTGTGGATGAGTATACTGTGCTATTATAACTGTGAGAGCTGTAGTACACATAACAGTGGAAGTTACTGATTCAAAATGAGAAATTTTAGGAAAGTAAGGGGACTAGTTGAGCCAGTCAGGCAAAATAGCTCAAAGAATGTTTTGCTAGGTCTTATTCATGGTGCTTAACCATTATGATACTACGGACCTTACTGAGTACATACTTCCGCAGTTACAGCTTAGTTACAGTAGCATTCACAACAGGGACGTGCATGGTGATTTTAAGGTAATGCAGCTATTGCTTACAAGTGTCAACCAAATAAGAAGAAATTGCAGATACTGAACTTTTTTTTCAACAAAGAAAACCAGAAAATAAAATAACAGTATGAAAAGTTGAAAGCACGTTTCTAAGTTATCCTCTACATACAAATAAAATTATCCTGAAAGACAACCTTCTATTTGAGCTAACCCCAAATTCACAAATAACACCCAAAAAGCAGAGGAATTGAAATAAAAACCAATGTAGGACAGGAACCCTCTAGGATATATTGTCAAAGTGACTCATGAGGTTTAAAGTCAATAGAAGTTGACGGGTGAGACTGAAATTCTGTGTAGTGCTTTAAAAATATACCCTAAGGTACCAAGTAAAGAAACCAAGAGCTAATCCCTGCATACAAATATCATCTACTGCAAACTTAACTTTAGATTTTTTAAAAAAGGTCAGCAGGAATAGATTTTTTTTTGTCTGCTCTGGAGGGCACAAAACATTTGGAAAGGGGCTTGCCCCGCAGAGAGCAACAGCCCAAATCTGAAGGTTTAAGCGAAGTTCCAGTGGTGTCCAGCTCTCCTCTTATTCCTCTGCACTTCAGAATATCACAATCAGTGCTACTGGTATGGCTATCTCTAAAGCACATGCACACCTGCTGTGTATGCACTTCTGACCCCTAGATCCATGAACAAATCCACTTGCTCTACTTGTTCCTCTCACTTCTCTCCTTCTTATCTTGTCCTCATTTTCTACAATCCCACTGAAGCAGGGCAATCAGTTCACTAAAATAATCTATAGCTGAGATTTTTCAGAACTCAGAACGCTTGATTATTAAACATATGCAAAAGATTATTGTTTTTGGAATTGCATTTTTAAGAATTTATTTTGTTGTTTGTGGCACAAAGATGGAACTGAAAGGAACTTCAAGTAATAAAAAGCCCAAGCAAATTTGCTGGCGTCTCACAAAACCTATTCAATTGTTTATTCTTCTGAGTCATGCTGCAGTTGGGAGGGAGGGAGAGACAGAAAGATGACCTTTCTATTTACTGAACTCACTGCTGTTGATGCTGAATGGAATCCGTATCCTTTTAATAACTGGAATCCGTATCCTTTTAATAACAATTCTACTTCAGTACCATTTTCTTCACTTGATTTCTCACACATTTTATTTAACACAGACACTGGCTTGAAAATAGGACACTTCACCTGCTTCAGTTCGAGTTTCCCATCCGAACTTCGAAGATGATGTTATTTGACACAGGAATGAGGCTTTCTATGGCCCTGTTTAACAGAGGCAGAGATCCCCCGCATGATAACAGAGCACAGGCAGAACAATGGCTGGCCACATTTGCTGGGTGGGACAGAGAAGTGGGCTCCCTCTCCCCTGCTGAGAAATACTGCTTTGTTTCCCTCCAAGAATGTACTTCATTTTTACAGAATAATTGTTGCAGTGTATAAATAAATAACCATATGCTCTAGACTTTTGGACAGCAGTATAAATGGTCACTTCCTCAGTTACTTCCTATGAGCATTTTCATGTTATCCTAATCATACTGACTGCTGGCAATAATAAACTGTACTGCTGTTCACAGCAGAAAAAAATGTCCTTCCTCTCTGTAAAATTCAGGCATAAAACTTTAAACTTTGCTTGATTATTTTAGCTTTAAATTATTTCTTAAGCAATGAGTCCAGCATGAGGAATCTCTTGCGTGCTGCTGCACTGCTAGTTTGGTTTTGAAAGGAAACATCTGAAGATCCAAGCCAACTAAATTCCAGAAAGACAGCACTCTCCAGATGGCAAAATTTCCCTAAGTATCTCACTACCTGCACTCCTTGAAAATGGATGAGCACAGAGTTTTTCCAAAGGAATATTTCTTTACAATATTTCTAGCAGCATTTTAAGATAACGTTCCCACAACTCTTCTTTATTTCCAAATTCAACTCAGCTGAGCAGCAAATTAAGCTATTGAGAAGACAAGATCAATGATTTAGGTTGATAAAGGACCTACTCTAACATACAGTACTGGCATAAAAGCTCTTAGGGGTGGCAAGTCAGTGAAGCATAATAGAGTATGTGATTCTGCCCCAGCTCCCATTGGATGTACCAGAACACAAACACCTTCCCCGTCTGCCCTACCATATCCCAGGGGTGTCTGGCACAGGTGCTGCCTCCACTGCGAAAATAGCTACCTGCCAACCTCTTTGACCATGCTCCATCCACTTGATCCCTCTGGAGAGGCCTTAGGAGCTGAGCTGAGAAAACTTTGCAGCACTGAGCACTTTCATGGGAGTCTCAAGGACCAGCCACAGGCATGAGCACAGACCAGCCACACAGCCCAGCTCCCAGAGGACAGTCTAATGGAGGACCAGCAGATGGCAAGTAATGCAAAACAGAAGTTGCTACAGTCAATTGAGTCCAAGCAGGCATTAAGAAACGAGTATTCTTATGACTATTTTTATGTACAGCTTTATTTCAGACATGACTTTGATTGTTCTCCTCACAAGCACTGCAAAGATTAGCAGAGGTAATTCTTAAAACTGCCCTCAAAATATCTATTAGTTAAAGTGAAATATTTTGCTACTGCTAACCCAGTGCACAAAATATTCTCACAAAAAAAGGATTGTTACTTGGACACCAAAAGCTATGTCCCAGCAGGCAGAGCAAAGCCATGGAGTTCAGGTCTGGGTGTGAACTCTGCGAGGGCCTGGGGACAGCAGGTTTGTGGGAGCCTGGGGTTCAGCCGCACTGGAATCCAGCAGCTGCTCTCAGTATAAGCCAAAGCCTGGTGACCAATATGGAGAAAATCATTATAAGATATCACTGATTAGATGGTGGGTGCCACAGACATGAACTTGTAGGAAACCTGGCACTAAGACATCAAATATTGTTTGCAACTACTGGTTAGGTCTATGGTAGAAACATATATATACTAATCACTAGGTAATCTGATATATTATTCAGTCTCAAGAAATTTATCCGTCAACACCATTATCTATTATTAGTTAAATGTTTTCCTTTCTGTTTTTCAAAATGAAAAGTGTTTACATTGATTAAATTCTACCAGCAAAACATTTACATACAGGAATTGTTTATTTGAGGCCAGCTTTCACTTTTCACTTAATGGTATCTTTTCTCCAGCACTCAAAAGATGTTCATCCTCGTTATACTACAATTATGAATACCATAGTCATAAATATGCATGAGTGTCCACTTGCCTTTATATATGTATATTGCATTTGTTTTACGCATAAAGCGACTTAATGGAATTTTATTTTTAAATGACACATTTGGACTTAAACCTGAAAGAATCTAAAGTCTACCATGCCTGGTATGGGGGAAGGAAAAGGAGATTTCTTAGAACGTCCTGCTATAGATATAAACCTACATTGTCTGTTGGTGGACACTGCACGAATGCGGTGTGTGTAAAGAGCACTATATATAGATAGATTTATATGCACACAATATATATGTATTATATTAGAATATATAAATATATTAGCATAAAGAAGTTTGTGAATGCCAAATAATCTCCAGGTATTTACTTAGATATTCATGATTATGATTAGACTCTTTAAATAACATTTATGACAATTAACTGCCACATTATACTAATTAATGTCTCTTCTTTCTCCTCTACAGGTGAATAGCAAAAACATTTTAAGCTTCTTTACTCTTAAATTACGCATTTCAAATGTAATTTTGTATATATTTGTATTTATTTAAGGCATTTAAGAGCAGACAGTAGTTCTCCTGCATTTGAAATGCAAAAAAATTTAGCGGGAGTCAAATATTATTGTGATGTTGTAATTAAAAATTGACATTAATTTCCCCACAGACTGTTTGCATCTAGGAGAGAAGTTCATACAGTTGATTTGCTCTTTGCTGCACAATGATGCTCTTATTTTATCTGACATTCACTAAAAATAAATGTGTGTGAATGAAGGAATTAGGTCACCTAGTGACATTACAGGCAGCAAAAGAATATTCAAGAAAAAAAGTTTATATCTGCGCACACCAAGTAGTATAGTTTCATACAATAAAGTGACAGGATGGCCACAGTAATTGGTTCCAGTCCTGGAGCAGAGCGAGGGATGCCATGGTTACTGCAGGCAGCGGTCCATCCTGCTGGCAGTAAGCTCACTGCATGGTGCACAGTATCCTGGCGTGTCTGCTGCCCTGAGGCTGTGATGGCTTTCAGCATAATCAAGGAAGGGCACCTCATTTACAGCCAGCCTCTTGCTGCCAACTGCCCAGGGTCTCTGTTGTGGGGTTGTAACACACACACTGATGGCAGGGCAGGGGTACGCAAGACCTCACTTCACTCCCCATGCAAGAAATTTGCACCTTACCGGGGCCTGAAAGCTTCTCTGCGCTGCTCCAGGCATTTACGTGGTGCAGGGAACAAGACTTTTCAGTACAAGCCTATGTTGAAGACTGCAGGAGTAATATACTTGCTCTTGCCAAGTCTCAACACTTCTTAGTTTCTCAGCCAGCTCTGTGTTTGCTCAGTACTGTGCAAGGCCTCAGTTTCTCATGGGTTTTGTTTCAGTGCATGATAGTACACGTCAGCTCACAACCTAGTGCACCACCAGCCTTGTTTCCTGAATCAGGCCTGTCAGAGCACATGAGCCTGCTAGAGAGGTTTTATCTGATGAGTAGGATATCCACTCTGTATGCAGTTAATTGACTTCATTACTTACCCATTTGGGCCTGCCCCAGTGCAATGCCTGCTTTGGAACAGGATTAGATAAAAAAGTAACTCTGCTCTAACAAGAAAGGAGCCAACACAAAATAACAATCCTGAAAGCCAAGGTGAGGTTTATCCTTCATCCTCTGGTATGAGGAAGGGCATTACGCTGTGGTCTTCCTAGAAGGATTTAGTAAAACAAAGTATGTGTACAGTTTCATAGTACTAACCGTGGAATTTCTGCCTTAAATTATGAGAACTAGCACTATCTAATTTCATTTTATTAAGTCTTTTACTCAGCAAGTATGACATGGAAAAAAATCTTTAAAAGGCTTTGGATCTTCCTGTGGGGTCATGATCTGAACTAATCTAAATCTATGCACGTTCTTCTTCAATAGACAAAGCTAATGCAGATGGTTTTATTTATTTGGGGAAGTAAAGAATTCATCACGTAAAACAACTTTTCGCTACAGCACTGAGTTCAGGCAGAATACTGAAGAGCTGTGACCTTTACACCTACAATGACTGAGCAGTATGTAAAGAAGAAGGGGGGGCCTGCTCCCCAGGAGCAATTTATTCATTTTAATTATCTTTGCCTCCTTTCTCAGCTGGCCTTTTATCATGACAGTTCTTGGGTCTGAGAAGAATCATTATATCTGGTTTCACTGCCTTACACTTCTGCCTCTAAGACACATCACAGTGTCTTCCTTCCAACACAATCATGTCCTCCATATAAAACTCCCACAAACTCTTTTGGCTCAGGAAACAAGCAGTAACGTTCAGTACCCAAACTTAGTTTCCTACATATACTCCAACTCCAGTATTCTGGGGAATATCCTTCCTCATCATAGCATTTGCAGTGCTCTTATAGGCATCTCAAAATTCCTGCAATCATACTCATCAAAGCCACTGTACCCTGAGTTTGTAGGTGCGGTGATAAAGCAGTATACACTAATGCATTGCTAGAGCTGCAATCTTAGCCATGATAGGCTCAGCTCATTGCCAGAAGATAATCAGAGTGACCCAGAAAATCTGTGCAGTAATCTTTATGTATCTGTTTCCACCAGAAGTGATTTTACTCCTTTGCTCATTGGATAAGTGATAAGATTTAGCAGTATTATAGTGCTTGATTCACTGAGATGAGACCGATGTGCTGAAAAATTCTGTAAGTCAAGAATCTTTCAGCTTAGTCAGGAAAGACATCACTAATGAAAGAGCAAGGACAGGTCACTGCTACCAGCAATATAGGACATCACAAACTGCAGTCAGTATACAATTTTTGCTATATTTGCTATACTAATGGGCAAGGATTATGAGCTTGCTTTGTAGTACTGGTCCCTGCCTTTTTGTACTGTAAAAGAGCCTTTCTTGAGGCATGACACTAAAACATCTTGTGAGGAACTGAAAATGGCTGACATCAAGCAAGGAATTTTATATTGTTTACCTTCTATCTGTATGGTGACAAAATTCAACAAGGATTAATTTCACTCAGCATGGGAAAAAAACAGCTTTACACCAGCAAAATTTCTGCAAGAGACCTGGAGGCTCTGAGTAAGCAAGGAAAGCAAAAGCTACATATATAGCTCTGCTTACCAGACCTACCCCACATACAAGAGGGCAGAAGCCTTCTCATTCCATGGCATTCCAGATCCTTTCCTATTGAAAACATTTTACCAAATACACAGCCAAAAGGTTTCCAACCCCTCAACAGGATTTTGCCATGTCCCACAAAAGCAGCCCCAGGGAGTGCCTAAAGGGCAACATAAGTCATCCTAGGACTTTCCCTCTTCTTTCTGGCCGTGTGCTCCCAGTCTTGCTCATCCAGGAAGCTGACCTAGCCAAGACGTGATGACTTTTATTGTAAGATGAGGTTTCATCACTTCTCTGAACCGACTCGTTATGCAGTCACAGGAGCACTAGGGCCCACGCAGAGTGGGAGGACAGGACAGTCTACAGCCTGAGCTGTTCTCGATGTGCATATTCAGTATCTTAAGCTACTGCAAAGCAAAGCCGAGTCATAATTCATCCCAAAGAAGATTTTATCTGTTGCTGCAATACAGAATAACTGACCACTGTTCATATACATTAATTACACTGAGATTGTTTAGGAGAAAAAAAAATAAAAGGCAGACATTTATAGGCTAATTATCTACATAATGAAGCTTGCATGAAATCTCTACAACTGCAGAATGCATGCTCAACTCAAAGCTGGCTGACTCATGAAGGACAGCCTCATTTTCTTAGGCCATAGAGAACTTAGTGAAGTTCCAGGCCAGTTTTATTTATGCCTCAGCTCTATGCACAGTGATCTTTTCATAGCACAACAGCTGCCATGCTGACACATGCAACATCCTTATACCAAAATGACTATCAATCCCACTTAAATGCTCTATTGGCTCTGATTTCCTGTGCACTGTACACTGAGATTTTGCTGACACAAGCTTTCATTGTGATCCTGATAGTCTGTTTTCAGTTTGGGGTTTTTTTGTTTGTTTGTTGTTTTTGTTTTGTTTTGTTTTTACAGAGGTGAAATCTCAAACTGAGAAACTATTCTGAACCTCAGATAAATAACAGTAGATAAAGTAGACAAAGATCTGCATTGAGATGCTGCATATGAAAACTGAAAGCTGGACAAATATGGGTTTAGAACAGCTTTGGGGAAGACGTATTCAACAATTCCATTGGTGTATCATTTAACTCAAAGGAAGATTACTAATGCATTTTTTACAGTAACATTGCTCTCAGAAATATCAGTTACTGCCTGCACATTTTTGTGTTGTCTCTTTTCTTCCCTTTTTTTTTTTTTTTTTTTAATTTATTTTAGTGACCCAAGCAGTTTCCAGAAGTAAGGAGGAAGCTGAAAACATGGGTATTTTCTTATGCAGCTGCCAAATAGCAAATATCATCCTTGTACACCAAGATAAAATTTCTGGACCTAACACTGCTTCAACTACAAATGCTTTAACCATTAATATTTGTGGTAGCAAGTGGAGAAAGAAGAACACCAGAGCAGTAGGAGCAAAGAGAGAGAGCATGAAGCCTCCAAGGAACTAAGCAGTATGCATTTTAATGCAACCTGGCTAAGGGGAAGGAAATCCTCACTGAATGACCAAAAGAATTTTCACAGAAGTTCAGCATTTTGGAAATAAACTACTACTGTGCTTCGTTTTAAGCAGCTGAATAGAGTTTACAAGGACATTTTAATGTACCTTGTTGTTTATTTCCTGTGACCATTAATGTCATTCCAAGAACTAGAAGGTAAAAGGAATATATGCATTGCTAATTTTGTCTAGGGAAGCACTGCTTTTTATCCAGCACTCCATTAGAGATAATTATAGTATCTTCCACTGTATTTTAGTAATACAGAGACAGAAGTACAGTCATGGGAGTTTCTTTTACACTTTATACAATTAAGACTACATTTGCTAAAAATCTTCAAATGCAGATACCTAAATGAAAGCATCTAATACCAGATAGAGATACCTCCACAAAGTTGGAGATCATCAACAGGTTCAGCTAAATGAACATTGCCTTCTCACTGTACAGCAATGCTTTGGCAGAAACAGAATCTAATGAAGCACCTACCTTGCGGCTAAGGAATCATGGCACAGCACCCTCAGCCCCTCTGCCTGGTACCGCTCTGCTCCTTGGTGGGAGCACCAAGCAGAAACATGTTCTTCACAGCCCAAAGGCCAAGCTCTGAAGTTCTTATTCAGCACTTTACTGAAACCCTTCAGCTGATATAGTCCACTTTTTTCTCTTCCCAGGATAAGAATTGCTATTGCATGTAACCTGCTTTACTCTCTTTTTCTGCACAACATCTGAAAGCAAGGCCAGTCGAGCGGAAAGAAAAAGCATGCTTACTCTAGCTAGATCAGTTGACAGCATTGGAAGAAGCAGAACAGCATTTCAGCATCTGAGCTATTTTCCAAGCCTTGAAGTAGCCTTGTGTGCTGGAGGCCCTGTTTGCATTTATATATATAGACTTTTTAAAATGTATTTAAGCTGTCATTGCTACAACAGCAATATTAATACAGAATAGTAGGTATATCACGTATCTCTCCCAACATAAACACACGACGTTCATACAAAATAACAGATTTCCATCCCAACATTTATTTTTTTTTTTAACTATGCAGAGAACATTTTTCTGCCTTCTCTCACGCTCTGACACTTCTATTCATGTGACATTAAAGGGGCATGGTTCAGACCTGCTAGACATGGATAGATTATTTATTAATACAATTCTTCAAGGCCCGTGTGTAGAAGAAGTATTTATAGAAATTAATCAGCCAGCACCTAAACACGGACACTCAACGTAAGAGATCCATGGTTACAATTCCTTAAGTATTTCTAAGAATTCTATCAAGTATGGACGGCCTGAAAAGACAAAGCAACAGCTTTAAAAAGGTGACTAAGCAGATTCAAAAACCACCCAAGAGTTGCTAGGTGCTGCCCCTGACCCATGAATCAGGGGAAAAACTCAGTTCCAGTGCATAGTGAAGGAACAGTTTCACAGAAGCAGAGGACTTTGGCAGCTCTCAAGCATAATGGACCACGAGGCTCTGGTAAATAGGTGGCACCTCTTAGGTGCAGCATGTCACATCTGAGTTGCTGTCTCCATCTCTCAGATACAAATGCACAGGTTTTATATCTTTTATCCGATTTGTCTTTTATCTGATGAGATGAATCTAGGCTGTGTTTTGGGTTTGCTCTGAGGCTAGCATATTTTTCAGCTTCTGAGAAGTCAAGATGAATATAGAGAGACTTAATCTGTACCTCTGTTTTTCACACATACCATACAGATATGATACACTATGATGACATGGAACATTAACTTTTAGCTATTTCATTTATAAGGAAAAGTAAACTTTCAAAAATGCACATCCACACAACAAGCTTTTTCACGAAAAGAGTATGATTCAATCAAAAACAATGCACTGAATTTCAGTAGCGCTACCGAAAATGATCAGATATTTTCTTTCCTTACTCTCTTCCTTCTCAGTTAATGTTCTTATTACCAGAGTTTCTTTTCATCAGAACAGACATGAGGGAAGCACTGTGAATAAACAGAAGGGAATTTGGACGTCAGGACACACTACCCCAGGCTTTTAGCATGCAGTATAGTTTTCTAGAAGGCAGCTTTGATGCCACTGTTCTTTCCCCAAAGACATTCCTCATTACTGAATGCTACATGTTGCCCTGTTGGTCTGGAAGAAACATTTCATTAACTACAATATCACTATAGATTGCATCTAGTTGCCATAGAAACTTTAGAGAAGAAGCTTGGGTTTAACCCTTGGAATGGACTGAATTTTTCATCCTGATAGCATTATAACTTTAAAAGATACCATAGCTTTTATTGTCCTTTATCTTTTTTCAGTATAAAAACTGGCAGCTGCTGATAATTCATACAGAGTTGATGGCTGTGAAATATTTTTACTACCAATATTTGCTACTTAACTGGGACACTGTGGTGAGGGACAAAATTGCTGTTGACTTCACTGCAGCTGTGATTTCCACCTCATCTGTTCAAAGTCAAAGGCTACTGTAAAATCAGCACAGAAAATTCCTTTTAATGTAATGTTTTGTGGGAAGAGAGAAGGAATGAGCAAATGTGAGTGCAAGTCATGGATTTGCCACAGCTCCCTTCTGTCTCAATTTGTCAAACGGGCATAAAAACACCGCATATTTCTGAGGTACTTAGAGATCCTCGGGATGCAGGAAGTGACTGCTTATGGATCCTTGATGGCTTCCTTTGTGCATTAGAGGATGCCTAAGAATTTTTCCTTTGTAAATAAAGATGACCCTTAAGTCCCAAACTATAGACTACTCCATACATCAGGCACTGCAGCTCCCTAAACAGCAGTATTACTACCAAAGTGGCATCTTCCGTTAACAAGACCCCTTCCTACTGTACACAGAAAGACCAAGCTTCAGTGTTTTCACAATGGAGTAATGCACTGCTGTACACCAGATCACACCACTTTGTTAGCTAACCAGCTCACTCAGTGAAGGAACACCAGCTCTCTCAGGAAACAGAGCCACAATTCCATACCTGTCTGCACTTTGAGCTTGACTAATACAACATTTTTTGTTTACGTAAAGCAAAAAGCCTGCGGATTATGGCACTTCCCATTCACATAAGCATAAGAGTAAATTGTGCAGCATATGCTGTTATCACTCAATAAAGAGTTCCTTCTACCTTGTCAGGCTACATAGAAATGTGACAAGTCTCATCTCCAAAAGGTCTCAAGTTTTCCACCTCCCTTTTTCTTGAGTTCTCATTTCCTCACTTTTAAAAAAGTACTTCAACATCAACAAATGATAGTGTAAGGTTACAGTAGTGGAAGGGTCTGGCATCATCTCCTGCCAACATTCTTTGCAGGGTGGCTTCTGCACACTAGCACTTTTGTTCTTCTTGCTACAAGCTCTTTTCAGTTTGTAAAACTCAGCCTCTAGTTACAGATGGTTTTGTTCCAAAAGAAAAACTGGAGGGGGATGAGGGGGGAGGGAGGGAGGGTGTGGGTAGCGGTGTGCCCGCTCAGTACAGTGACTAGTCCATGGCAGGATTGTGTTGGGGGTTATATTTAACTTGGTAACAGAGGTTTTGTTATAAGATCTCTTAGCTACATTTCACAGCCCTTACTCATGCTAGTGGACCAAGCAAGCAACACTGAAGTCAATGAGGCTGTGGTGCTTTATTATTTCAAAACACATAGTGATCACTGTAATAGGAACGATCATAATGAAACACTTTCATTGGAAAGTCAATGGGTCTATTTGTGCAAATGTTCACAAGCATGAATGAGAATTGCACAACTTAGCCCAATACATACTATTTTCTGAGAAGTTCAGTATCTTTTCTTGATAAAATCTCCACGAATAATACTGTCTTACATGTGCAAATTACACAATGAACCTGGTTCTGCTTGGAATCTCTAATTTGTCTCAGTGGCATTGCTCCAGAAGAATGTATTTAACTCTTTGGAGCCACCATTAGGCTAGAAAAAAACTGAGGCTTTTAGCTGATTGAACAGGGATGATTTGAAAAGGGACTTTCTGTCCTTAAGAATCACTGATTTTAAATGGTACTGTTTCATTTGAAATGCCTCATTCCTAAAATTGTACCCTAAAATGGTGCACCCATGGAAATTCATAGGACAGCAATAAGATTTAGTATAATTCCTATTAGAGGACAACTATATGACTTGAAATAATGAGGTACTGCAGTGAAAGCTGTCCAGTGAATACAAAACTCACTAGTGAGTAGTCTCATCTTTTATTAGTATTCAGCACTTCGAAATAGGAAGACAGCCTGCTACCCAGATCTACATTCGTATTTAAAATCACAAATGCCAGTATACCCAGTAAGCACAGGAATTCTGCATGTAGCTATTGTGACAAAACTTATCCCAGTAGTACACAGAGGTAAAGCGTCTAATTTTGGTCTGATGAGGAAACTGTAGACGCAGAGCTGCTTACCAAACACCCTGTTCTTGAACCAGAGCTAGGCAGATTCTTAGGTTACAAACACACATCTTATTTTTCTGACACCATTAGCCATTATACACTGGGTAATTCAATGCTGTATTTCATTAGTCCTTTTCTGGTAGCCAAGGTTCATTCCCATCCCTTTAATTTGCTCCTAAAATGACAAAACTTGAAGAGAAACTCCTAATCACCAGAAGGAAAGATGACTGATTGCAACAGACTCGTACCTCAAGTAGACAGCCTTCTGAGAGTACTGAGGCAGTCTGCAACTGACCAAGGTGGAACTGGACTGCAGGATTCAAGGGTCTGAGACCACAGAGAAGCAAGCCCTTCCATACCAGCTAAAGGGATTTCCTCTCATGCTGGAATGTGAGATCCCCAAGAGGCAGTAGTCTTGTTTGCTATGGAAGGACAATAGTATAAGTCTCTACAGAAAAGGCTCAGTATAATTTCTCTTCTCTGACTGCAGGCAGATCTTGTAAAAAGAGATTTAAAAAGCAGGAGGAAGCCACACTGCATCTTTCACAGAATAAGCAACAATGGAATTCTTTGGGTGCTCTGTGTCTGCATTACTCTGGACCCATCTGTCCAGTCCTGGAGGTAAGAGGAGGGCTTTGACTATTTTTCTGGATGTCTGGTGTTCTGGTTGGGGAAGATGAATCTAAGCATGCTCAGACTGATTCTACGTATATGCTCAGTGAGCCTATGACAACCAGAAGATAGATTTATGGCACAGGAATGGAATGACATTGTGCCTGCACCCAAATGCTTTGCTTGTGGATATTCTGGACAGAATCATGGGAACTCTGCATTTTGGAAATATACAACTGTAATAGAGTAAAACTCTGAATATCTGAAGAAATGAAAGCTGTGTGGTGGTCAATAGATACCAAAGATAATCAGCTCAGTATTTGTTGATGCCAACTGACTTGAAACAAAAGTGTTCTTTGAACTGATGAACATCTGTCCCTTTCTCCGACTGCATCATCCTAGAGGAACAAATACCAAGGATGAGCTCTGCTGTGACCTCTCCCATGCTCACCCATCCCCACAAACTGAGCAACCAGACACGGAGAGAGCAGTCTCTCTGATACTGCTCCTTCTTGTTTAGGAATTCTCCACGTAGTCTGTGACTTGAGTCTCTCAGAGAAAAATTGCTGTGTAATCATTCAGAATCTCAAGAACTGCAGTGTTAACAATCAGATTAATCTATCCAAGATGTAGCAGAAACATCTAAGAGAAAATCTGATCTTAAAAGTCCCTAAATTCTCACACTCACTAGAAGGGACATTTAATACAGGTTAGGATTTGTGCTTTTATAAATGCATTGTTTGCCACAAATCTAAAACTCTGTGTACTTAATTTACCTAACAGATGCATTTCCACAGCAATTCTACCTGCAGACATCCTGCCACAGAGAGACCAGATGTCAATTCAGAAAGAATATCTCTAAGCCTCAAAAGAGCAAACAGTTCTTGTACAAAAAAGGAAGAACATCTGTCTAAACAATCATATAAAAACACTACACCATTCTAGAAAAATAACATAAAAGCATGTAGCAACATTTAGTACATGTACAGAATCTCACTGAAGAATATTATAAGCTATTATTTTCAGTTTACTACTAAGGAGGTTTTTTTAGCCTGCACTTTTTTGGAACGTGCTCTGAGGCATGTTCCCGCAGAGACAATGCTTATAGGTATTAAAACTTGGTATTCTGAATAGGTATCAAACAAAATCAAGATATCTTTGATAAACAATGGCTTCTATTATTAAATCCCCTCAGGATGATATTTATGTGCATATTACTAAATTCTAGAAATAACTTCATAGTTCCAAAATATGACAGAAGAACATATGTATAAATGACAATTTAATCTAATTTAACTGAAGTTTATACACACTACTGATATCAAACAGTGTAGTCCTACCTATGTGTTAAATGACCAGAGTCTTCACTTTGGATAGACATACAGGTAGGGACTGTATGAGAGAAGGCACTCAAATCTATGCTTCAAGTAGCCTTGAAAACAGGGTTAGGCCTTAACTATGCATGTCCAGTGAGCTGTACAAATGAAAGCATACAAATGAAAATCATGTATACAAATGGACTGCTTTCAAACTAAAATCATGTTAGTGATGTTAAATTACAGTTATGAGATTTTTTCTTTCAAGATATCCCCAAATATGGAATTGATGGTTTTGTCTCACCCCAGTCTCTCTGACTTGGACTCTGGCAGCTGCCCATCACAAGTCTTTGTAGAAAGAATGCTAAGGATTTGGCAACAAATACTAAACCATGCAGATTTCTGAAAAACACAGATTTCTGATTATTTTCTTAGAACCTGAAAAATAAAGAGTTAAAATTGAATACTCTTTCATGTGCCTTTTGTTAATTTCTCCTATTACTGACTAATTTGCACACCATAGATCCAACTGTTGTTTATAAACGAATGGTTAAAGGATTAGAAACATGCAGCAGTCACCGTGCTAGCCTTATTGACGAGTTCTCAAACAGGTAAGTCCTTGTAGAGGGATTCAAACAAATTAAAAGCACTATTTAACTATAGATGCTGAGACATGAGTTCACTGCACTTGCAGGATTGTAAACATTACCATATAGAAGAAATACCTAAGGGTTTAATTCCTAAAGGCAAAGTAGGTGCAACACTGTAAGGCTTAACATAGGCATAGAGACCTGGCTGCCTAGTGAGTCCTGGTCCTGAGCCCACAGTTTCATCTGCTTTACAGACAGAAATAGATGCTTCAGAATGGCATTCACAGACACTGGTTGACAGAGCATGGAACAACCTAATGTTTCTAGCAGGAAACACAGCCACAAAGACTAGAACTCATAGACTGCACTGCTGTCTTCTAGACTCTCATCAACATTCACAGTTGCATGCTCTTCTAAACATCAGTGCCTATGTCACATCACTCCTGTGCTGAAAAACCAAGCATAACACCACTCAGAGTGTGGCAGGCCCCCACCCTTAAGGCCTTGCCAAGCGTAGGTGAGCAGTCAGTAATGTAGGGCAGCAAGGGCTTTTCCTTTCTTTTCCATGTTCCTTCCACCAAACACCCCACACATCAAATTCTGCCAAAACAGTAGACTGAGGAGAGAAGAGAAAGCAGAGGGAGAAAAAAACTATTCTGCAAAAGTAGGAGTAGCTTCTGTACATTTGTACATTGATACTACCCACACTAACTTCTTCCTCAAGCCTTCTCTGGCCATTTAGTACCACAACTTCCTGCTGCTAGAGGAGATTGAATGACACAGAGTATGGACAAGACACTTAAATATTCATTAGACCAAAGAGCATAAAAGTACAGTATAATATCTTCAGTAAGAACACATCCAGGGAAGACCTGGGCTGCAGTTTTTGCTCCCTTAGGGAAATCAGTATTCATACATAGCAAAGCAATGTTAAAAGCAGAAGTAAAGAGATCTTTCTCAGACTACACACTTACTGACACTTTACAATCACTCCATACTTCTTCACAAACCAGAAGAAACAGTGCATTGCAAACTCAACAAAAACAAGCAATAGCCATGGGCAGTTTCTTCAGTTTTTCACTTCAGTGAACATAGCCCATCTCTACTGCACACCTTCAGGCTGACATGTCATGACAGAAATTATTTACCAAATACATCCTACCTCTGTCCTGTCCTTGCTTCAAGCAGTGCACCTCCTGGGTCAGATAACTAGCAGGTGGCAATCTTTTCAATGGTTGGCTAGCAGCACCCTGCAGGAGAGCTCAGTGAGTTCCCACATGTGCTCATCAGATGAGCAACCATCTATATGGGGGATGGGGAAGAGGCTTCTTTCTTTCTCTTTCTTTACTCAGTAAAATATCTGCAAAACTGAATCTAGATTCAACAGAGGAAGAGATTTATTCATAGCATTAACTTTGTTCTGTGCTTCTCCCTTCATTGTAGGGCAAACAGCAGTGACTGGCCATTACCAATCCTGTTAAATGATGGCATTTCCTGTTCTGGTTAGTACTACACTTAAAGTTTTAAATTATCCCCCAGCTGAATGTTTTCCTGGTTTAATTGCCAGGCTTTGGAGAGAGGCCTAGCACCCAGGCCCTGACAGGAGTTCAGCTCTGCAATATCCAGCTGGCTGCTGTCCCAAAGCTGTTAGAGCAGACACTGACTAGAGGGAGATTTACACCCCTGTGGGCTCAAATACTTGCAGCTTCTCCTGAAAAGCTCTGCCTTCACTGCTACTGTAACCCGCACTTCTCAAGTGACTGCACAGAACTACTTGCTGGGCTTTTTTGTTGTTTTTTGTTGTTGTTGTTGGGTGGGTTTTTTTTGTTTGTTTGTTTGGGTTTTTTTTTGGTTTTTTTTTTGTTTTTTGCAGTGCATTGCATTGCATTGACACTGGTAGTCTTGCCAAGCCTTGGGAGAGCTGCATGGACAGCAGGCTGCTGTGTCAGTCTGTGAATGTTGCTGGAGGGCTGGATGATGCTGCAATCTGCCCAGCATGCAGCCTTGCTCCACACTGGCTGAAAAATCCTTTGCTGCTGAGCTCCTTCATGAGGATGGGTGGCAGAGAGCTACAATTTCTGATTGCTTTAGCTTAAACAAAGTGTTTCCACTATTACTAATGCATGGGATTTACTTGTTAGTTAATCTACATTCAGAAGAAAAGATTTCACTTCTTATTAACACCAGTGTGAGAGATAATGTACACTCACTCAACTTGATTATGATGATGATATAATGCCAGTTATTCTTTTCATATTGTCCTTTTAGAGGCACGGGGCTCAATTCTATCCCCATTTCATCTGATTACTGCTATTTACTCCTAAGCTGAGCTTGAAGTAATTATTAGCTTCACTCTTATTTCCAATAAATGCTCAGTAATTCAGTCTCCTCTGGATTGTTTTGCTTCTCTTGGGTTAGAAGAGGTGACAGAGAGAATCAATCATTCAGATGCAAAGATAGTAACAAACTTAAGATATTCTACTGTTGTACATATAGAGCTGTTGTGCCAACTTTACCAGTGTCCTGCCTAATTGTCACCATGCTGCCCCATTTCCCACTCCCTGTGGAGTTCTCAGGGAGCTACAGGCATCTCAGTGCAGCAAATCTTCTGTGCAATCTATACTGAGCACAGATTTTAAGAATAAGCCTTACATATTAAAGATGTGGACCTGCTCATGATTGCTGCACTGGTTTATGAGCAGACCTCTGCAACACTACAACAGCCATCGTTCTTTTGTGGTGATGGCTGCAATTATTCTAG
Organism: Gallus gallus; assembly: GCF_016699485.2. NCBI lineage: Eukaryota > Metazoa > Chordata > Aves > Galliformes > Phasianidae > Gallus > Gallus gallus. The sequence continues at coordinate 34,117,076 of NC_052536.1, read as the reverse complement.
GGGCCAGCTCCATAATTTTCCTGGTATTTGCACAGAGTACAAATGTGCTCATTGCCCAGAGCCGGTTTTAACAAAAAACTGCTAAGTCTTTGTCATTGAGATAGGGCAAGAAGAATTAATGTCAAGTGACTTAAGCCAGAAGCAATTCTGGCTTGCACAGTGGTATTTAAGACCTGGAACAGAGACCAGAGCCTAACACTACACCTGTTGTTCATCCACACAGCACATCCATTTGCTTAGGCCAGGATGCTTTTCCTGGAATGGGCAAGGAAGTCCTTCAGCCCTCAGAGGTCTAGAGGCTTATTAAGAGTCTGACCTTCCTCTTCAAAGACTGGATGAATGGAAAAGTACAGGGGTGTCAGTGCCAAGCTCCTCAGTTTCCCCGGGAAACAGCTGTAGCAGTTTAAGAAATAAATATGTCACAGCTGCTCCCAACAGCAAATTCCTGCTGCTTTCATGTGATGAGAAGCAGAATATGAAAGCATGAAACTCTTAATGTATTTTACAATCAAGTTAATCAACTCCCAGTATAGTTTAACCTAACCTGTTTGACTTTGCACTGAAAAGGGCTAGGAGCACTAACCCAATAAACCTGCTTTGCTCTTCAGCTCAAAACAGGGACTAGTAGCTGAGATTTTAAGGATACAAGACAGCTCTGATGTACCCGCAGTCTTTGCAGTGTGCCCCTAAGGTTTTGAAACAGAAGCGTAGCTCTGGGCTTGGGTTGCTGTTTTAACCATGTGTTACTCAGACAATGTTTTTCAAAAGACAACAAGGATGGATAGAGGCTTTAAAAGGCTCTGTCACAGCCCTAATCCCAGATATAGAGACTGAGCTTCTTAGGTTTCCTACAGTAATGTCTTTAGAAGGCCCTTGTCCAAGTGATTAATTAGCATAAAAGATTACAATATATCACAAGTGAAGGTTAGGATTTTAAGGGAATCATAATGGGTTTAGGTATTCAAATTATATTGAATTTCACATTTCAGACTTTACTGAGCTAACTCTCTAAGCTGGAGGCAAGGAATGTACACTACTGAAGTAGGCTTACAGCTACCTGCTGTTTGCTGAATAAGTTTTCCCTTATGAAAAGAGATACTCAGAGATTTCTTCAAAGAATGCAGAGTGTGAATAAAACAAGGGAGATCTCATCCACCTCAACTTGTCCTAATGGCCTAAGAGACCTCTGGTGAGTGTTGCTGGAGAAAATGGCAGGAAAGATTATATGGAGACATAAGATGTGCCAGAGAAACACTAACAGATGAGTACTCATGGTTTTAGAAATGGAGCAGAAGCTAGATGGAGAAGCATGAGCAGCTACTTGTGCATTACTGATTTTGCAAAGCAACTTCCAGGTTTTTTTGTAGGCCACATTGTTGCAGGCTGTTACCCTTGACTGGTGGAAAGACGGATATATCCATTAAACACCACTGCCAATTACATTTCTGTCTGCTCCCAAGAACATTACATTCTTAGAAAAGGAGCTGGCAGATCTTGACATGCTGTTACTGTGGGGAGGGCAGAAGCAAAGTCCAGAAGGGAAAGGTCTTCAGGCAAAAGGTTCCAGGAAAGCGTGATAGAGTGTAAGAATAGAAAGCAAAACAAAGTGCACCAGAAAAGTAAAGCTGTAGGCAATGCATGCCAAGGGATGGACCCCTAGTCCTGAAAAACAAGCTTTTTGCATCAGTGAACAAAAATGAGCCTCAGCATGTGCTTCATTTTATCTCTGGCTGATCTCTTAGATGAGTATTAATAGGTAAAACAACATAAGTGCACCTGAAGGAGAAACTTGGATTCTGCCTTTGAATATTCTCCTTCAGGTTTGGTGCAAAGCATTATTTAGGTACTGCATAACTGCAGTACAACATATAAATTCTTTGAGAAAATGAGAACATTAGAACGAAGTCTGTCCTTTCCCAGAGAACCCTGGCCCATTTGCCCAGCTCACCATTCCTCACCGATGTACAAGCATAAGAGGAAAGAACACTATTCTACATTTTGTATACATGCGTTTAAAAAATATACAGAGTAAGTATATAATTCTACATGCTCATATTTCATTACTGTCAAAGCATACACTTTACCTTGCATTACTTAGGGTGTATTAGGAAAATGAAGCCAAGAGAAAGAGGACAATGCCTGAGAAAGCAGGATGACCCAAGTCCAGATGCTTTCAGAAAATACATTCAGAAAAATTTTAGAATATACAGCTTTGGGAAGGGATTGGAGAGAAGAAATGTGATAGTATAACTGACGAAGGGGAATGTGGACCTTTTTCTGTTAGAGTATGGCTTTTGTAGAGAACACCAAACAAAGATATATGATCAGGGGAATCACATGTTTGTCCCAGCTAAAAAGCATGATTAAGTGTAATTAATGAACTCTTTAAGAACAAATGAGACTGACTATACTGAGAAGTTATGAAGAGCAGGTTCACATCGGGCAGCAACTAAAAGACCCTTGCACAAGCCAGAACACATGATAAATGAGCCTTTATGAAAGGGAAGCAGCTGAGCGGTATGTAGTGCAATACAGGCTGCAGTGTTCAATGATAAGAAAGCACAAGCATGCAGGATATACACAACTCGTGGGGAATGTCTGTGATGCGATAAAAAGTTTGGCAGCTGTGCACGCCACTAAAAAAAGAAATTTCTCTTGTTTCTATTACAGCTTGTGCAGTTAACACATTCCAGTGCTGATCATGACACTGAAACAATTCATTGAGGAAATGGACATTTTTTGCATGTAGTCTTTGCTGCTCCTCACTTTTGTTACATATTTAATTCCAACCATTTCTGAGCTAGATGGCCACAGTTCCAGGAGGCAGAGTTCCCAGAGATCCTACTGAGTTACATGTGATATGTTCATTCCCTCATATGGAAAATGGGTTTTAGCATCAATTTTTGCTATCTCCATCGTATCTTATGCAGTTGAGATAGAGAAACATTGACTGCTAATGTAACTCATCAGTTCAGACTTATCAAGTTAACAACTTTACTTTAATGTTCACATTCAATACTTTGGCACAAGGACTGTTGCATCCCCGAGGTAACGGAAATGCAACTTGACAGAGATCGTGTACACATACTTACTAACAAAAGACTGCCATGTTTCTCACTGTTCTTTCCCTCACTTACTGTACATAGAAAGAGAATGGAAAAAGAAAAATGGACAGGTAAAGCAATCTGGAACAGAGCTTTGGATTTACCTTCCTTATCTTTGCCCTTAACTGAAAGACAAGCTCTTGTCTAGGAGATTAGCAAAAGTCTCTATTGCATTTGTGAGTACTACATCATTGTGTATACTATTCTTTCATTAAATATGCCTTCATTGCTATTTTAAATATAAAGAATTCAAACCAAAATATAAATAGTTATCTAAACAGAATCATGTTTATAAAGGAAAAAAAAAAAAAAAGAATGCAAGTCTTACCTACTCAGTGGTGCATAAGAGTGCTGTCCCTAGGAAAATAGTCTTGTTTTCAGTTCACAAATCATGTCATATTTACACAACAAATTACACTTAATCCAAGTCAATAAAAAATAATGAGTATATATATTGGGCAAATGTGTAGACAATTTTGAAAAGTGTTTATACTACATGTTTTTAATCTTTAGCCAAAATGCATTTGTGAGTGTTTCTTCTAATTAAAATATTTTAAGAAAGTTTCGGTTTTTTGGATAACCTAAGAAAAAATAACTTTTACTGCTTTTTATTATTATTTATAGCAGTGGAGAACATGGTATTTCCCTGTTCAGCTTTCTCAGATGTTAAATTGTTGACAATTACATTCTTGCAATGAAGGCAGAGTCTGCCAGTTTTGACGCTGACTGAACTATGGGCAGGATAACGTTTCATCCTGTTTTCATGAAACACAGTGGGGAAAACTCTCCTGAATTTTCATAGTACAGGATGAAGACTTTTAAGGATAATCCATGTAGAGTGGGTATTATTTAGATTATTGTCTAGAAGTGTCCTAAGGTTTGAAATGAACTGATTCATAGAATCATATCATAGAATCTTTAACCAATTTATTAGTGTGGTTACTAATTAGAAACTTAGGAAATAGTTAATGAGATCTGTTGAAGGATGAGCTACTAATGACCTACTAATAGTTAACACTGAAAATATAGTACCTTAAAAATCACACAGTATGAACTGCTAATAGAGAACACACCATGTGTAGCAGTTTTTCTGGTTTAGATCATCTAGTGGCAACATATTATGGCATTCTGGTTGTTCTGGTTTTTTGTTTGGTTTTGTTTGGTGGGGTTTTTTGTTTTGTTTTTTGAGCTTTTCCTTTTTCTTTGCTAAATATTGATGCAGATACTAAGTCCTGCTGTTGGGTCTGTAGTTGAACTGGCGTGTCAAAGTGGGAGAAAGCTTCATCTGAAAGTATAGTAGATGTATGGTACTTGGATCCCCTTAACATTATTTGAGTGAATTCCAGCCTTTCTACACAGGTGATAGCAGCCAATAATTGAAGCTCAAAAGCAGATGGGGGGGTTAAATTAAATTACTGCAGGCAACACCTGTAAAAGTACAAACATTACAGTCACTGGTGGAATTTAACCAAACCTCTACTCACCTGCTATCAACACTTATTCTTGTTGATATGACAACATAGAAGTCACATCAATATAACAAAAGCAAAATAGAAGCTTGGCATTGCCCACACACCCATTAACATGGTCTGTTTTTCAGAGGTGTTTTTTACTGCTAGTGTAGCAAAAGAGAAATCAAAAGTATTTTTACTGATAACCATGAAGATGACAAAATGGAAGTAAGCAACTATGCTATAGAACTCTCCCCATTGCTCCAGTTGCATAATGCTTTCTAGATCGTGGGCGACCAGGCGGGCAGAATTATAAAGAAATGTAAGCAGTATGTTCATAGGCTCTTTATAACGTGCTCATTAATCTACTAATTAAGCAAAGACATCTTAAACAATTGTAGAAAACAGCCTAAATAAATAAGAGACAGGAAGGAAACAAAAACAGGCGTTTACAGTAAGTCAGATGGGAGCCTAAGTGTATAAAATCAGCTGTTTACAGCAACTCATTATAAGGTAAAGAAAGCATCAGTTCAGTTAAGCAAGAAAATCTCAGTATTCCCTACTGGCTGTCAGCCTCACTGGTTACCAGCTGGCAGATCTATAGGGGCAGGCCATTAGAAGCAAGTACTGAAGAAAACTGTAAGTAGACTAGCAGTTTCTTAGCCTTTTCCTTAGTATATGCCCCTTGAAATGTAATCTGGTGTTTGTTTTCGTAGAGTAAACTCACTTTAACTGTTCATATCTTGTCACTAAAAGTGATATAACTAACACTAAGAGTGTTGCCATAAATAAACACAGAAAACCTATATTAATCCTTATCCTTATTCATTCCTAAAATCTCAGTTTATGCAATTTTTTTTTTGTAAATCAATAAGACTTTCCTCTAGGTAAAGGCTAACAGCACAAAGCGATCATAAATCCACTTAATATCAAGGTATTCTTCTTCTGTTTTTAACACCTATTCACCTTCAGAAGTTAGACAGAAAAATGTGCTTGGCAGGCCAAAGGCATAAGCTATGAAACTCCTGTACTCCTTAATTTCCTGGGGCTCAGCTGTCTGCAGCCAAAAGGCTGCCAGCATATACCCCACAACACTCCGGGTTGCAGCTGGGCCCAGGAGCTTAGCTTACAGTACTACTGTGAAACCTGACGTTCTCCTGTATTTCTTTACCATCTCAGCAGCTATTGCTGCAGCTGCACAAATAGATTCACAGATTTTACCTTTGGGCCTGTTGTCTAGCGCCAATGAAAAGTCTTCCTCTCTTGCTCATCTCCATCTTCTCTACGGAGAGGAGACTGAGAAGACTTCCTCCACAGACCTGCCCCATCTTTGAGGTGAAAAGATAGCATCTGTGGAAACATGGTATTTTAGCGTAACCATCAGCTGAGTGTTAGCAGTTCTACACCAACAGCAATTTCTCAGGAGGAAAAAAGGAGAAGTCTAGCTCCCTCCACAAGCTGCTCATAAAATAGAAATGATTCTCTTTGTATTTTCTTGTATCACTTCTCATTTACTACAAAAGTGGCATGGTTTTTTATGTTTACTTTGGCATTACTGAATTCCTGGGGTTTTCAGTAAGGGCTTTGTTTTGTTTTTTTTTTCCCATTCACATAACAGATTTTCTTTTCACAACTCCATGAGTTTCTTCTGAATTGTCTTATTTGTGATCCTTACTCACAGACCTGAGTCACGGCCTCTTCTGGCAGAACAGAGCCATATGAGAGTCCCCTTAGGAGTTTCAGATCTGAGCATCAGCCACTGAGGACAATTACTCCAGAGCAAATAAGAGCTCCACAGAAGGGATGTACAGTGTTTTCATAGCTCTCACAAACCTCCCAAATTGGTGGTTTTGCATAATATCATGCAGAACATTTTGATTTTCTGATGGCCAGGTGCAAATTTGGGTGAATTGATGAATATGCTGTCCTTTCTACTCTGGAAATGGATGGATATAGTCTCTTGTTAGCCTGAAACCTTTATGTTTCCACTGGTATTTACAAGAAACATGAGAATTAGGTCTCCAGGCATGTCTGATAGAAACAGCAACTACGGAAAACAAAGATAACGAAGATAAACTTAACCAGACCAAGGAGGTTCGCTCAAATTATCTTTAATGCAGAAGCCTAGAGACATGAGAAAGCATTGTATTGCCTCCTTCCTCTCTCGGTTTGTTCTTGGTTTGTTATATTTCCTGACTGCTGCTGCTGCATCAAAGCACTCACACAGAAAAGGGCCTGGCATGACATGCCAGGAACAAGATTGTGCTCAGTCATGGGGCTTTGATCTTGAAGACTGTTCAGCTATGTACAGTACACAAAGGTGCAAGCTTGGTACAAGCTAAAAAAGGGGAAAAACTCTGGCAGTTATTTTTGCCTGGTGACTGAAGAGTTAGTGCAGACCAGTAATAAATGCTGCGTGTGTGGTTTTCATTGCTGATGCAGTTTTAAAACATTGAGCATATGCAGAGGAAGTCCCAGCATGGTGGTAAATTGCAGCATCTAGATTTTTTTTTAATCGTTCTGTGTATTTTTAGAAATGTACAAGAAATGAAATCTTCAACCAGAAGGAAGTGTGGAAAGAACTTTCTATGCAAAATGAAATTTTCAGTGTTTGTAAACTGAATATGTAAAGAGAAATAAATAGATAGGTAGTGCAAACTGTCCATGCTTTTTCAGGTTCTTCCATGTGTACAAATATCCAAATCACCTCTAGAAAATTCCCTCTGTTACTCATCTTTTTAGTCTGATGGATATTGAATATTTCTTTGACTTCTTGATTTACAACGACAGGGATGAAAACCAAACAAATACCTTTTTTGTTGTTGTTGTCTTCTAGAGCTTTGTGCTTTGTTCTATTACAATAACCAGCCTGACAGACTTTATATCACATAGATAAGAAAGAAGATACAGAATATGCTGTGATCTGCGAACTTCTCTAAGGATAAGTGATACTGCAGTGAAACAAACAAGCACATGTCCCCCAGGGAGATGCAACATATTTAGGGATGACTGGAACATCATGGAGATTTTTTTCAGTAGCATTGACGCAATGCTATCTGTGAGTTAAATTTGTTAGGTGTATTTTTTTCATTCTTTTTTTCAGTGTGACCAAAGATGGCCAGAACCTCAACAGGTGTTTTTAAGCCATCATCAATTAAGTAAACCAATGTCAGCGTGAACATTAGCTGCAGGTTGACAGAGAAGCAGAGAATAACACAGGCACTGCATACTGCATCCTTGGCCCAGGACACTTGTCTCCATAAATATCTATATACATATCTTAATGCTCCGAGTAAGGTTTTAAATGGTAAGGCATCACTGTGCCTTTGCATAGGTTAACTTCCACCTTTACAGTTACAGCAGTATAGGGGCACTTTTTTTCTGGATTAAAAATGATTTTTCATGTTTGAAAAAAATGAGTATAGCTGCTAGAAGTGACAATGTGTTAATGTCAACATCTGATGAATACAAATGTAGAGGGAATTGCTTGTTGCTGAAATACATTAGATCATAGCAGCACCAAAGTGTAGCAGCGAGACGCCACCATCATCATTTCAACGTCTGTTCCATATAATTGCAGAGTGACTGCAAGCTAGCAGGGAAAGCTATCTGTCTTTGGGATGCTTGTAAGTGACATGCTATTTAAAATAAAGCATCGAGACTATGAAAAACAGTCAGAAGCTTTTCAGCATCTATTGAATTGTGTACAGTCTTCATGGAACATCATAAATGCAGTTCTCAGAGGAAGTAAATGGTTGTCTGAAGACATTCCTATCAATGCCATTAACACAACTCATCAGCTAACGAGAACATACTCATCTGTCTAGACAGATGATATTAGAAAAGTAATCACCATAGATCATATTCATGTCCCAGTCCTAAAGGAGCTTTGTCTGGTTTGATTCTGTACCTGCTCTGGCCCACAGTACTGAATGCACTGATCCTCAGTCACCGATGGCATTAGTTATCTAAGCCCTGCGTGATCAGTGGAGCTTTTGCTGTCTGCACCTGATGAAGTATTGGTCTGGTGCAGATAAATATAGAGTTCATTGCAGAACCAGAGCCTTAAAACATCAAAGAAACAGTTTCTTGTCTTTCCTTTTCTCATGACGCTACAGAGAATGTTTAGAAGATTAGCTCAGATTAAACAGCTAGCATTCTGACAGGTAAAGAAAAGGTTAAGATTTTCATCCAAACTGTAAAGACTGTTCCAAATCCACAAAGACTGAATGTCCTATCCTTTACAAGCATTATAATAACAACGCACTTGAAATCCATTTGTGTGCTTAATCTCCTTCTCGAATTTTGCGGAATTCTGCATTTGAAAATGATTTTGGTTCAGAGTCCCAAGCTGATATCTCATCTCCATGAAAAGAAGTATTTCTTTTGGACTGTTATTCTGCCACTTTTCCCCCTTATGTCTGTGCTCTTATTCTCATGCAAATATTTCTATTTAGTGCTACTTAGGGTGGCATGAATAAAATTCTGGCTAGTTTTCCTAGTTTTCTTATGAGGGATATCATCAATATAAGACCTGTCCAGTCTTGAAGACTTAATGTACCAGAGTCACAAGAGGGCAACTGTCCATGTTTTGTCTTGAAATTGAAGCTCTAATCTTGTCAACAGCACCATCTTAGTTTTTAATCAAATACACACTAGAGAAAAAACAAGGACTCAGAAATTAATTCAAATTTATTGAGGAGCTTCAAGTTTGGCTTTATGACTGCTATCTCAGCCTAGGGACGTGACCCTTAGAGGACTTATAAGCAAAAATCTAGAGGTAGAAATGATGCTACAGAAGTAGTTTCATATAGCTAGCAAGCGGAATGAAAACTCAAATTCATTTTGCTTAAATTAGAGAAATGATTTTCTTGGTTCTGTATAAGATGCTGCAGAGGTTTAGGGACACTTAGTGAAATAGCAATTACAAAGGCTGATAAAGAGATGCACTCATCCCACTACTGATTAGAAAATGCATTATATTGTGTCTGTACTTCTTCAACCCTTGTGCCAGATACATGAAAATGCAATAATGGCTCTAGTGATTTTTATTTTTTTTTAGCAATAGTTTTATGTGATAGCAGATTGGGGTGAATTCCAAAGCTACATGAATCTAAAATATGGATAACAAACGCTGTTTGTGTACTTTTTCTGTTGCAGAAGTCTCATGCAGTGCATGAATACGTTGGTCAGAGTACATTTCAAAAGAGACTTGTGTCAAGTTTTATTTGAAAAGCACAGATACTTTACTATTTGGTATTTCTGTGTACTTCATTTTTTCTTCAATAAGACTCACTTTTTTTTTTCCTCAGAAGTTATTTCTATTGTAATCCAAGAAGGAAAAGATTCATAGTTTAAAAGGTTACCAAAATCTTGGATTTATATCCATTTAAATTATACAGCTTTGTAATTAATAGTAATACTTCCATAGTAAGATTGGAGGGCACAACACAAGCAGATGATTTTGACATGCACAATTTTAACATATGCAGAGTGGAAATTTTCCAGTGAGTTATTGGAAAGAATTACTTAAAAACAAAGGTATTAGAAATTTCTAAACAGCTTATGCTTGTTCAAGTGTGGCAAAATAACCATTTAGTTTGAATAGATCATAGTACTCATGGTGATTTTGTCTGCTGAGTCACTGTGAAAGGAAGGAGACAAAATGTCTGAAAAATGGCAGACTAGCTCACCTGCAAAGTTCTTAATGAACACTGCTGTTGCTAGTTAATTGCATGTTGCTCACAATCAAGATTCAGAGACATAGATGGAAGACATGTCCTTATCTTAAAGAGGAAAATCTTAAGAGAAAATATGATAAAAGAAGAGAAAAAAAATGGATAGATAAACTCAAAATATTACACATCTTTTGCTCTTTGAGAAAATTCTACTCAACACTACTCAAAAACACTATTGCAATGTGATCCACTTCACAGCACTCCATCCAGGAAGAGGTAAGCCAAGGTATCTGGTCCTGTATGAGTGGCTTCAGATCTGGATGTATTGCTAATAAAAGATGAGAGTACAAATTCTGCCCTCAATGTTTCTGTCATCACACCAACCTGTTAGAAAGTGACACTGCCAAATGACACAGTTTTTATTTAGGGAAGGAAAACTGAGACTCAGGATATTCCTCCAGATTCATCACCAGCAGTACAAGGCAAAGAGGTCGTGCTGTTTTTAGGTCATCGTTCTTTTAACATTCCCACGTTCAACCTCAGGAAGAGACTATGTCCTTTCCCAGATGTGAAATTTACATATGCCACACATTTACCATCTCTCACCTTTTAGAATCTAGACAGCCACGTCCCATGATGGAATCACCAGAATCATCATAACTGAGATTACAAGAATTTCTCCCAAAAAGGAAAAGCACACAAAATCTGGCTTTCTGGAACCTGATTATTGGCATGCAAGGCAAAAGCAAGTAGCACAAAACATCACGAACTAAACTTGATAGTTAGCACCGAGTCTGCCTCAACATACTCTTTTATCAGCAAACACAGAAAGCTTCTTCACTGGGACGCGCCTCATATGTCAGCACAAGCCATATAACACATCTCAGAAGTTATTCAGTAGGTCACAGACCAGAAGGGAAAGAAAGATGGATAATGCTGTATTCATCCCCTCATCAGACATCAGATTTTCAGATTTCAGTCAAGCGACCCAAATGAAAACAGTTTCATTGTGGATCATATATTTCAAACGGAAATCAGAACGTATATGTATTCACAGGCAAATGATCTCTGATCCTTCTTGTAATGGTGGTAGAGTTCAAAAGTTAGTTACCTGTAGAGATTTAGAATAAAGGTAAACAACAAGATCAGGACTGAACTGCCAAGCTCCTATCACTTGCTTCCCTAAGATTAGTGCAGGCATCCCGGATTCAGGCACTACACACAATCCTGTGCTCCTGATTTGAGTAAAAATGTTTAGAATAATAGCATAAGCCCTTATCACTAAGGCAGCTCTCTGGCAACAAGAAAGCTCAACCAGTGATCCCAGTTCCACCACAGTAACCTCATCCTTAGCCTGTTAGAAGGCACTGAAGCTGGGAGCACCTGCAAACTCCCTGCCATTTGCTACCTTTATCTATTGCATGCTGGGCTCTCCAGCCTGTGCATGGACTTCAACTTTTCCAACATCACAAGACAGATGAAGAAAGAAAAGTGGAAATGTGAGACAGAGACACATGACAGAAAAAAAAATGAGGGCTGATACAAACAATCTGAAAGATAAAAGACACCTCAAAGTTTATCTTGCAGCTTTCTTGTAAGCCAAGAGAATTTGTTGCTGCCTCATCTCAGCTCCTAGAGCTACTTTCAAACTATAAATCACATAATCAATCCAAAATAACAGCATGTAACAAAGTTGGCCATTTTCTGCTGCAAAAAATAACTGCTTCATTGTAAAGATCACACATGACTCAGGAGCACTTTCCATAATTCTAGTTTCACCAAACTTGTGCCCACTCGCATAAATATAAAAACATGTAGCAATTCAGATGTGCATTTCATGTATTTATGAAATGTTCAGAATATTTAAATACAAGGTGACAGTCATCTCCACATACTTATCTCTATACCAAAATCTCTTCATTACTCTCAACATAAGAAGTGAACAGACTAAATGTGGAAAATAGGACACAGAAGAGCAGACATAAAACAAAGACAGGGACTAAATCAGAAAAGCACTGAACAAGTGCTTTTATTTTGTTGAGGATAACATCCATGGCAACAACAATATATTTCTATAAATAGGTTATTAATAAAAAGAAGTGCAAGGAAAGAATTGGTTTGTCACTCACAGAGAGTTGTCAGTAGAAGATGTGAAAGAGGTCAAAGCATCTAATTCCTCTGGCTGCAGTCAGTTTGCTAACACTAGTAGTACAACAACTCATGGGTTAATACTTCTGCCTAGAAGAGAGAAAGGAACATTATAGTTGTTAAGACATTTTCAGTTCACTGGCCAGGCTGATTTCATCATGTGGTACTTAAAGATGTAGGTGAAACAATGACAGGAGCATTAACAGTTCGTTATCTCTTGGAGCTCATGGATAGCAAGCAGTGAGGACCAAAAAGAAGAAAGAATGAAAAAAAAAAAACCAACAAGGAAAACAGAGCAGTATTGTGCTTTTCTTTAAAAGAGATGGATAGATAAGCGAAAAAATTTCAGACCAGCCCGTGTAATTTTAATTTATGGGGAAAAGCAGCAGCAGTTTAGTAGCTCAGAGAGTATAGAAATATAAACCAGAAAAGGTTAATATGGAGAGAGAATGAATTTTACTAAGCTAACTGACGTGACTAAGAAAAAAAAATCACAGAAAGCTTCAGGAGTGAAAACTCTTTTATCAGAAAAATACTGGACCAAATAAACTATGTCTAAGGGTTAAAAAAAAAAAAAAAAAAAAAAGGAGAGAGAGAGAGAGGAGGGGGTGGAAGAGTGATAAGTAAAAGCCAATAATGGATTTGCCAAGAACAAGTCACGTCAAACTATTGTAATTTCCTTCTCTGACAAAGAGACAGACATTATAGATAGAAAAGAATAAGTACACATCATTTTTCATGACTTATTAAGGCTTTTGACACTCTCACACAACATCACAAACAGACTGGGGAAATACAGTTGAGATGAAACTATTTGATGATGGCTGCAGAACTAGCTAGAAACAAAGTACATACTCAAAAACATCAGAATCTCACCACCAAAATTAAAGATAGAAAGATTGGGTAGTAAGATCTACAGGTAGCTGCCTGGGTCTACTCCTACTGAGTATTTCCATTAGCAGCCAGAGAGAGGGAATTTAAAGTAAATTTGTTACACCTGCAGCTAACAGAATGCAAATAGGCCGTAAACAGTTTGTGGTGCAGGGAGAGAATTAAGCAGACCCAAGCCATCACCAATTCACTTTGCTATCAAGGCTTACCTAGGACTCTAAAAACACCAATATCTTCACAGTCACCCTGTCCTTGGGCTTAGCGGACTACCTATGCCAAATTTAGGAACAACAGAGCAATTTTTTAGACAAAATTTTCATGTCTTAGGTTGTGTTATGTTCAGAGACGCTTGTAAACTGTACTGGGAGCACTGCAAAGGTGAGGAAGCAGTAGCTAGGTGTTGGGTAGCCACTGGCCTTTAGGAAGACAGGAATGAACCAGACATCAGACTGAATTTAGCTGGAGAGGGCCCAGACCAGGAAGCTATGAGAGGCAGGAGAGAAGACAGTGGTGTGAGAAGCCAGATGTAAGTGCAAGCAGCATATCACCACGTTTGTAATTAATCACAATGTCAAACACATTTTCCTAGAAGGTTGCAATGAGAGACTGATAGACCACAAGACCCACATACCTCAATCTCTGGCTGGTTGCTTGCACACAGAAGACATACAGGCAGAACACCCCTTTGGCTCTGATTGCATGCTGCCATGTGCATGGTGACAAACAGCTCCTCCTGCTCCATCTTTGAGAGCCAACCTGTGTGACTCAGGGGATATCTCTGGAAATTCTTATGGATGTTACGGTCTTCATGAGTCTGTAGCTGCCTTATGTCATGGAGGCAAAGGCCACCCAAGATAGGATGCCTAGGACTAGCTTAATGTTTATCAGTACTTGTACAGGGTTCACGTTACCCCTGTCTAATGCTAAAGTCCACTCACAATATACCTGCTTTCAGCTGTACTTCAGACAAAAAAAAAAAAAAAATCACTGCCTTGTTCCTTTGTAAGCAATACTGAAGCTTTCTTCTCTTTTCTTCTGCCTGCATTTATCATCCTCTATGAAGCCACAGAAACAGAGGTTCTACAGGTGCCTTTCCCGCCCTTTGCTCCTGTCAGGAACACTTGGGCCTGCTTGCTCCCTATGGCCAAAGCACCAGGAAGTGGCGGGAGCTCTCCATGGGGATCCGTCAGGGCAGGCCTGGCAGTAAGGGCCCATCCTGCCAGGAGCCAGGCAACTGGGGGCACCAGGCACCTCCCTAGGAGCTGGGCCAGGCCAGGGCAAGCCAGGTCATGAGTCTGTAGGTTGGCTTGGATCAGCAGGACTCATGGCTGGGCAGGGCTATGTGGAAATGAAGCGCAGCCTTGCTGCAGCCTCTGTGGGGGAGCTGACGTGGGGGCCTGGGCCTGGGCAGGGTGTGAGGAGTCCAGGGTTTCCAGGCATGAAGAATCAAGGCTGGCAGAACCTCCGTGGCCACGACAGTCTTATTCTCTCTGGAAGGACTTGTGGGTGTCTGGTGAGAGAAATCCTGATTAAAAAATTATGTAATATTTGAAACTGCTCCATAATTTGGGACTATGAGAAATTTGTGTCTAAGAATGATTTCACACTGTGTTATGTCAAGAACCATAGAAGTTCTGCAGGTAGATGCAATACATGCATAACTCCTGAGGTTTCAGGCACAGCTTCATTTGTACATCCAGTCCTCTGGAGAAGTTCTTCACCAGAGTGTGTTCAGGCACTGGAACAGACTCCCCAGGGCAGTGGTCATGGCACAGAGCTTGCTGGAGTTCAAGAAGCATCTGGACAACGTTCTCAGTCTGATGAGAGCATTCAGGTCTGATTTTTGGGTGATCCTGTGGGAAGCCAGGAGTTGGACTCAATGATCCTTATGGGGCCCTTCCAACTCAGGATATTCTATGATTCTTTGAATCTCTGATTGCAATTAATACTTAAGGCAAAAATTGCAAGACAACCACTCTCCCCTCAGTTACTAATTTGATACTTTTTTTTCCTTTCTTTACTGTTCAAATGACCCAATGAAAATGTTGCTGCTGATTGACCTAACTATCTGTCCTTAGAGGTACAAGTCAGGAAGACTGATGGGATGGAGAGCTATTGGAAAAAGCTACTGACAAGGTACATACTTATATCCTAATAACTGGCATTAGCTTCTGAAATCACATACTGTGCACAGTGAAAATTATCAGTGCAGAAATTATTATTGTAGCTAAGAAGCAATGCCTGAAAAACACTATTCATTTTAATGGCAAATTACTGGGTAAGTTTCAAAGCTGAAGGAGGAACAGTTGTAGTTTACACCATTCCTGTATAAAGTGATATAGATTTACAGGATATAAAATATTGTGTCCTGCACAGACAGAGTACAATTTAGGTTAGCTCAACTCTTGCCCAATGAAAAATTATTTTTAGTTCTCTTCTACCATAGAAAACCACTGCAAAGGCAACAGGAGGAGGCAAAATGAAAACAAACCAAAACAAAACAAAACAAAAAAATCCACAAACAAACAAAAATGAGCAAAAGAAAAACAACCCACCAAAAAATCAAACTGACTGTACTTCTAGCTGTCATTTTTGCTGTCCTGTCCCAGCTGAGAGTTATGATGGAGCTCTTTATTAGAAACTGAATAGCAAAAAATACACTGCAGAACAGTTCATTTGCTCTTACATATGCAAAAAGATAGAGCCAACTCTTCTAAAATATTTTATTCATCTACTAAAAGATACAACCTAACCTGTGTTTACAAACCAAGTTAGCTTTGCTCACCAATATTTCAGCTGAGTTTTAGAAGAGAAGCAGCATGCAGGAAGTCTGTACCTCTGCTGAAATTCCTTACTTGAACAGAGACACTTGAAAGTATACATCACTTTATTATTATTATTGGAATGCTTCATTACCTGCAACATTTACTACCTAGAACTCATTGCTTGCAACAAATGAGCAGTAAACATCAGTGACATGGGTGTGTACATTTTGCACTAGGTTTGGTGCCATAAAACAAATGAATGAAGCTAATCAAGCTGCCTACCTCATGATTGTTTTTACAGTTCACATCCAGCTGAGTTTACAGCATAGCAGCAAGAAAGGGATATAACAAAAGCATTTCACAAGGGCAATTTGAAAATGTAATTGGTTTAAGTCATTGTCAAAGCCAACAGGGGCACAAGTTTATAGCATAACTGTAAGAGGGCACAAATACTACTGGTATGAAAACTACCTTGCATTTAACTACATGGAAATTAGCATGTAGTGGCAGGATAACAACACAGTGAGTACCATATCATTACAAGATTATAGCCTTCTGAACCCAAAGGCAAGAATACAGGTTATATGCTAATTAATTTTGGATCTACTAAAGGTAATTACATAGTAATCTTCATGTAGTTACATGGTGTTTAATAGGAAACCCTGTTAACTAATCATATAATTAAAAAATAATTGCATGATTCTCCTGCCCTGTGACATCTATGGTGGCCAGATAAATTAAAACTGTTGGATTTTCACAGTATAAACTATTCCTATCATAAGACTTCAGGGCAACACCATGCCTCCTGAGATATTAATATAGACAAGAAAAACGTACTAGAAGTCAAGCTATTTGCTGCTTTCTCAGTACTCAGAGAACAGCACCTCACACCCAGAACAACCATTCGTTTCCACAAGATTACTTGAAAGAAAATCTCACTTGACTTTTTTTTTTGCACTTTTCCCTATGATTTCATTTTCTGTAGCCTCTCAGTCATGGCCACCCCCTCTTCTCTTTCATGTACCTGTTGATCACTCACCTTCACTTGTTCAGAATTCTTTTTTAAGTTCTTCTTTTTACAATTTTTTTTTTTTACTATTTTTTGTTGTGCAAACTCCATTGACTGTGTTTCTCTTTTTTTTTTTTTCCTTCCCCTTTCCATCTTCTGCTTTCTTTTCCTGGGGACTCTCTTTGTCTTATCTCCTTTCTGCTGAGAACACTGCCTTGCAAGTGTTAGGAACATTACTGGAACTCTTCCATTAGACTTTCCAAAACCATAACTGCAGCCAGAAAGGCTCCTCCATTTCTTTCCATTAGCCAAACATCCTCTGCATTTCTTCAGCAAGAGTTGCTCTCTGCTGCCAAATTCTTTCCTCACTGCTGATACTTAGGCATTTCTAACGATTCCTACCAGGTAACACCACTGACCACAGCAAAAGTTGCACAGCACAGCCAACAGGAAAGAGGAAGACAAACAATGTGAATCAACACAGAATGCTGGTCAGAATGCAGAAGATACATTGCCATGAACTGCTCATGCTAGAAATATTGAGTGAAAAATGGGAATTTGCCAGAAAGCAACATTAAAAATAAAGTCCGGTGAGTCAAAATGTTTCATTCTTGTTTACATCTTTTTTTTTTTATTCTATATTTCACTTCATACCAACTAACATTGGAGTTATATAATAGTATAATCTACAGAAAAAAATAGAAAGCAAACACAAAGATCCAACCCCAAATCAGCATCCCTCCACAATTCAATTTCAATATAGAGGAATTTTCTGAAAGAAGAAGATCTATCCAAAAATTTCCAAGTGTGTATAATACTAAGTTTATTTCTGAGGTTTCCCCAGCCTGTTAGGGATACAGAAATCTCCATTCGATTCAAAATGTGAAAGCAAGTGAAATGTCACACTAATAAATTGCTACAATGATCAATCATCCATGATACTGGGAACTGTGTGAGGACTGCACACTCTATCCAGTTTTAAAATACCACATCCCATTCACTGCCCTGCTGAAGCTCAAGACTCAAACTGTTGCAGAGCCGCACAGGAAAGAAATGACCTTTTTTTCCTCTCTTTGTTTTGACAGACCCCATTCTGCCTGACCAGAACACAGCACTAGGAGTTGTGCTGCCCATTCTCAGTAAGTGACAAACAAAATAAAGATTGGTATGAATGATGAAAAGAAGGAAAGCTCCACGAAAAGGTAGGCAAAGAACTCCACAAAAAAAAAAAAAAAAAAAAAAAGAGGCAAAGCTACAGGCTAGTGCAATGCTATAGGAGCATTTGAGTATATAAAGCTAATAATACTGTCCATAAAATGGGAAAGACAAAACAGAGTGAAAGTGATGACCAATGGCATGATTGAATACAAGCAATGACAGCGTAGTGCTCTATTCTCACTTTTTTACTTTATTACTTAATATTTGTTGACCCTCTGCTTCTCACAAAGTTACAGAGCTCCATTTGTCTCACAACAACCATGGACTTGGCAGCCTGCTGTCACTCTTGAACTGATCACAGTAGCCTGAAAAGTGAGCTGTGCTGAGGGACAATAGCTCATGTAAGTGCATAGAAAATATACATTGATTCAGTCTTCAGTCTTTAAAGTCTGCTGAGCTTCTCTAGCACCTCAATAGGACATACAGCTCCCATCTGGGGGGGGTTGAATGAGCAGGTCAGACAGCATCCACTCTATTGCACCAGTAAGCGAGTGATGCTAGGAAATACCATTTCTGTAAGTAAAGCTGGCCCTCACCTTTACATTGTACAGCTCCTAGAAGAGACACTGCAATGCTTATAAAGTTTAAAGGTAGCAGTAGCATCTTCTGTTAGACCTCTTGGTGGAGTTGGAAAGGTGGGGCAAGGTTTTGTCTTTCTTGATATCAACAGCGGTACTGCAACGCTGAGTTGTATACTGAAGCTCCTGTTTCTAACACAGAGGCAAACTTTTGGCGTTGAGAGCTTTTTAGCTTTTCCAGTTCTCACTTCTGATTCCCTAAAAGATACTCTGCACCTTCACACCTCACACTGGTCTGTCAGAACTGCAGCAAAATACTACCTCAAACAGAAGCAGCCTCATAGTTCATGGCTGTCATTTATAGCTTGATATAATAGCATGTGTTGTACTTAAGGTTGTACTTAATGAGGCTGAAACTCTTGATTGCACCCCACTGTAAACTGGGGGCCACAGAGTTAAGGTGTGCTAGGTATCACACTCAGCATCATAGTGTTTGCATGCCAAATCATATCACACACCCCGACTAAATAATTGGCACTTAGAAAAAATTATTTTATTCATCTAAATTTCAATCCCACAGCTCTTGGTATAATCCTAGTGTAAATGCAAGTTCAGAGGTCATTGCAAAAGTAACAGGAAGCAAGACAAAAAGACAACTAAATTCTTTCACAGCCATTTCTACCTCAGAATTGGAAGAAAAAGGTTGTGTGCCAGCCATGTAAAGTACTCCCAAGTCTCACGGGGGGTTTCACTTCCTGGATCCCTGACCATCTAAAGATGGTTCAGAAAGAAGAAAACAAAAGCCTGTGTGTCAGGAGAGGTCCCTGAAAGGTAATGTGGCACTGAAAAATTATGTCTGATTGTGATGCGTTTTGGCACTGAAACAAGTCTGCTGGTCCATCATGTTCACACTACACAGCAGTTCCCACGTGTTCAGAATTAAATAGGCAGCTTGCTAACTAACAGTCCCCTAAGAGCAGGAGAACACATTTGCATATGGACTTGGCATCTTGGTTAGTCATTGTTGAGACAAATGACTGGACAATTAAGTATAGTTAAGCAGTAAGCACAAGTAGCTCACAGTATTACTTCAATTTAAAGATAATAAAGACTTATTAATTAACAGCAGTGATTACTAGAGCCTAAGTTTTGAACTTTTTTTTTTTGTATACTAAAAGTCTGTTTACTATGCTGATATTGACATTTTTCAGAACTGCAAATCCATTGTGTTAGCATACAGAAACAAGCTTCCAAAGCAGATTATGGGTTACTAAAGGACATTAGAGTGAAGAGACCACGTCTGTCTTCATCATTTTTCCTCTGCAGCAAATACATCCAGAATTTGGAGGTGAATAACCCATTCCCCAAAGGCCCACGATTGTCCTTCAGACTCAAAGGGGAAAATATCAACAGAAGTCAGCAGAAGTTGGGGAAAGAAAGAAAGAAAGATATTATCCTCTTCATCTTTTTCTCTCTTTCTCTTTGCACCACCTTTGGGACGTCATGACGCAGGGTCGCAACAATGATTTTTGCTCCAAAGCCATTACATCAGTGTCTTCTTTCTCCTCAGTATGTGCAGCTCTGGGTTACTGCTCTCAGCAGCTCTGGAGATGTCTGAGAATGCCATGAGTCTGTTCCCTCAGCTGAAGCATGCAGTGAGGTGAGGTGAGGGGAGAAGCTCTGCTCCTCACAGATACAGAGCAAGTGGTTCTCCTAGCTCTCAAAACAACTTTTAGACACTGATCTTATCCGTCTATCAAATATCCATTACCTCACAATTTAATACATTGTTTGCAAAATCCTCAGAAGCCCTGGCTGCAACTAAGAATTGTACAGGGATCGCTGTTATGTTACAAGAATGCTAAAACTAGGCATATCAGCATCTAATGAAAACGGAAACTGGCTGGTCATTAGGAAAATGCAGGCTTTCTTACTCTGTGCAAGCAATCGGTCACCAGGGTTTTGGGGTGGCAGAGACTGACTACAAACAGTACAGGAATCTGTCAGCTGTAAGAACTGTCATTTACCACAGGAAGCTCTTTGGGTCATACCTCTGAATTTATACAGAAAACATACTGACTCACTTGGCAGCTGCGATCAAGATATTTTACATGGCCAGAAGCAGCAACCTTAAAGTGTTTGGCAAAGACCAGTTATTAATGCTCATGCTGGGAATATGTTTCCTCGTGTGTCCTCCTTTTCATCTCTCTTTCCATCCTGGATGGAAGTAGCTCACCTCTTTGCCCTTTACCACACAAAGGCTGTTGTTACTGAGGAGCTCTTTGTGCTAGCAGTCTTTCATCAGACCAAGGAAGAAGAAATAGAGAGGAAGTACAAATAGGAAAGCAGTTCATGTGAAGAAATGCCCTGAACAAAAAGTCAAGAAAGTAAATTCGTATGACTCAGTCACCCTTTCACCTCTCAGGTTTCTTATGTATATTTGAGACATTGCCTGAATCTGAGGATACAAGAAGCATTGTCAAGATGAACAATCCTAGGAAAATGAAAAAGCTCAGCAAAATTTCTTAACACGTCATTAAATTTGAACCTTAAAATGTAAAATGTTTACAAACCTAGCAGAAGAAGGGCCCAAGGCTGGGGAAACAAAGGCAGAGAGTCTGGGTTTATAAGCATTTTAAGTTAAATAAAATGTAATTACATGGCTAAAACAAAAACAATACAAAAAAAGAGGCAGGGAGAGAAGAAGTTGTGTATAAGGCATGGAAGTGATTCCTGGGTCTCTGCACACCTGGAGCACATCTAACAGGAAGCAGAGCTGGGACTGAGAGATGCCGTTGGCAAAGGAAGATTGCAGCACTGGTAACTGGAGGAACAAAAAGGAAAAAGTGGTAGGAAGGAGAGGAGAACAGGAACTAGATAAAGGAAAAAAATATGAATCAACATGTAAATTAATTGGGTTTCATTCAGTCAACATTTACTGATGAAACACCATTTTTCCAGGAGGTTCCCAGCCTTATGGCACCTCGTGCATCAGAGGTACAGCTTCAGTCTTAACGTTGTCAGTAGAGATCTGCTTAGTACAAAAGAGCAAAAATTACAGTAATTCACATGCTGCATACAGTCTTTGCTTGCCATCATCCAAGTGTCAGGAGAAAGTTAGATGTAGCATACAGAACACATCCAACAACTGCACCTGACTGAGGCCGCAGAATCTACACACACTGGGGCAGGCTGTGGCTCCTGCAAATGTAAATTGGTACTTGTGGCAAGGCGTCCCAGAAGGGTAACTTTCTGTGTCTGTGATGTAAGAGAAAATGAGGTTGTTTGCAGCAAAGTCACCCATCTTTTCACTCAGGTCCAGCTATCACAGGAGATGTGAGCCCCCTCAAAGAATCATTCTGTCCAAGACCTTAATCCACTCAGTACTTACAGTTTGTTGCATTGCAGCCAGTCTGTTTGCTGCCACAGTATTTCCTCTTTTATTGATTAGCCTTATCTACTGCCTTATTCATCCAACAGCTTCATCACAGTAGAGAAATACGGAAAAAACTAATCCTTTTTGTCAGTGTCTAAGCAATAATTTAATAGCAATGTGTTTTTGCCCTGTATCTCAACAACCTGCAATTTTGCCAACTTTAGCAATTTCATTAAAATGCTCCTATTTTTCCCTGTACACTGCAGCACTGAGTTCAGTATTTCTTAAAACAAAATGGCTCCATCTCCAGTTGTAGAGAGAAATTTGTGAATAAAATCTCAAAAAAAGAAAAAAAATCCATAGGCAAATAAAAGAACTTCTGATTTTTATTTCTTTATCCTTCCTAAACAGATGGTGGGCTTTGTGCAGTTGATGGCCTGCAAATTCTGGTTTGGCAGTACTGAACTAGGAGCACTTCAAGTCAACATTAGCTCTGGACTGTCTGTTCTCACCTGCGCTTTTGTTTGCCCAGAGCTGGAGGTCACATCAAGAAATATGTAACGTGTTTTAAAATACAAACCTTTTTGATAACTCATGCTAACTTTATTTTAGTCACCGGGACCTCTTTCTCCCCTGGAAACAAAGCCAGAAAAGGCCAACAGTGACACACACCTCTCTTTATTGCATCAGGTGGTGACAGCTGAAGTCTGTGAGGGCTATTCGAAAGCTGTCACAGGAGAGGAACCTTTGGTTTCTGAAGTAATCTGGTTTCAATTGGGATAAAACACCATTTTGCACTTTCCTGTCATTTCTTGCTTAGCTTTAATTGTTCCGACTTGTGCAAAGACTCCAAGTATTCACACGTCACCTCCCTTGGCCGTCACTCAGACCCTGGCTTTGATAATGCCCTCTCTACAATTTGTTTAAAGCAGTAGGTCAGGAAAGAGACTTCAAGACTTAAAATTTCCCATTAATTCACATAGAGCAGAAAAATCAATACTCAGCAAATGTTCAGACACTCTGACAGGCCCTATACACATTGTACCAGCTTGGTAATTGTTGTAATTTCTCTAGGAGGTATGCCATGCATATAAGGGGGTATATCCTACATAAAAGCACACTGGAAACAGAGAGATTACAACTAGCTCATCAAAGCTCCAAGCCACAAGGAAGCATCCTCAAAACGCAAACCCAAATGGTAAAAGAGTAGGCTCTAATTAACCACATCTCAGTGTGGAAACGAAAATCAGTAACAGCTGTAAGAGAAATCCAGATGGCTGCACTGTTGCAGGGTAAGGCCATCACTGTAATGCAAAATCATGAAGCACAACCGGTACAGTTTTTCTTTCTTTAAATTATTCACAGTGTGACCTTCCAGGGTGGGTTCCCAATTCAGCATTTCACTGTCTCATTGTCATTAAAGGATGCTTTCCCTGACCTTTGCAAAGCTTCCCCTTTTGTGCCCTACCTGGTATCTTAGCAGAAAATACAGGTAACCCACAGCAGATACATAGAGAAAAAAAGAAATGAAAACTCCATCTATTTTCTCTGCTGTCTAAAAAGACAAAAATTTATCTCCCAAACATGAATTCCGAATGCTTTTTATTAAAAAAAATTAAGCAGCATGTGCTTATTAATAAATTTCAAGGCAACCAGATGTAGAAGTCACTTTCAATATGTTGTTGAAGGCACTTATATTAATGAGCATAAGCAGAAGCATTTTTAGATGTTTGTTTGCACAGGGAGAACACGACAATATATTGCTGTACCAAGCGACTTTGAAGTACTTGTGATGGATAGTTCAGTATTCTTCTTAAAGAACAGCTGGCAGCATTTGTTTATACGCACTCGAGAGGACCTTTCCTGTCCAGAAGGGATGTCCACTCACTGTTCTCCAAATCAATTGGTTGCGAGCTTCTATAAAGAAGCATTTCCATTTTTACATGCGTCATATCTAGGCAGCTTAATCCAACATAAATAATACTATTTTTAATAGAGTATTTTAATTGTTCTGTAAAAGCCATTTTAAATCTCAACCTTTTTTCTCCTTTTGTTATCTCTGGTATAACAGAAAGAGTAACTGGGAGATCAGACAGATAAGAACTCCTGTCAGAACAGCAATGAGGAGAGAACAGTGCTCCTAACTAAAGGAACAGGAAAAATCTAATTCCTCTGAAGCGTTGAGGCCGGGCTTTCATTGGGTTATTTTAGCACAACAGCCGAAGAAGGTATCGCTTATCTTACTGCTCTTTACTAAGCACAACTTGTTCCACAGAACAAACTCACGGATACCAAAAGGGAGCGCAAAGCACAGCAGCAACTTCTACCGCATGCGGTGTAGGCAGCAACACCAGCAAGGCTCAGTCACTGCCATTTTCCAGGGATATTTACAGCCAGATATATAAGCAAAGTAAATGTGAAAGCATACTGGTTTTAGGGGCAGTAGTATTAGGCACAACAACACATCCATAAACATGCCAAGTGTTGTGTCCTTGTATAAGTATGCTGAAATTATAGACACAGAGGAATCTGAAGCGTAAAAGCTTATGAATAGTTTTGATAGCACGGTGTACCTCCTTTTGTAGAGAAAGGTTTACATCTCTTCCGATCCGTTTGTTCCCTGGAGCAGATATTCTTTGGTATGCCAAATGCAAGCACATGGGTACTTTCTGCAGAAATATTACACCTTCCAGGTATGCAAGCATCAAATACTGTGGATGCAAATGAAAATGGTATCTTTGTACTAACTGTAGTTTAAGGTGGTTGCATTAAGAGAATGAAATCATTCCACTCCTTCTGTATGTTTTTGTAATATTACAAAATTGGGCTGTAGCCCAATTTTCCTCCTGGCAACAGCTACCTAATCCAAGCTGTGATCTAAGCCATCTCTTTACATTTTATTTTAGCAATATAACAAAGTGGATTTCTCAAATGACATCTACCATGACATAGTGAGAATTTTCCTTGCCTCTGCTGTTAATATCTGTGACAAATCTATTTGTTTTGCAGATATCAGGAGAAGACTCCAGGGACATCTGATCAAGCCATCTCAGAACAGGACCACAGGAATGGAGGTTACAAGGCAGACTTATCCATGAGCTATTTGACCCAGCCACACCAACTGCATTTTAAAGAGGGATGATGAGGGGGTAGGATTGCTCCTCCTTCTTTTTTCAAACCTCACTATTAGCATACTCTAGATCAAAATAATGTTACAAATGTAAGTTACAGCATATCCTGAAGTATAAATTTTAAGCTTTTAGAACAGAACGTTACAAAACCAGACACAATCAATTACAGTTTGATTTAGAAGCAATTATATCTGGTATATATCCTATCATTAAATATTTAGCAAAAGAGATGAAGTAATTGCACACCTATTTATTTTTCTCATAGCATTTCAAATTCAGGCACATAATAGGAAACAGAAATAATTTTAACAGTGACCAATGACAACATATTAGAATTGAGAATAACTGTTCTTATGAAATAAACAGTTGCAATACATTCAGTTTTGAAAATCACAGCCTAATTGTTACCAATTCTATTTTGCTAAATATCTACAAATTTCGAATAAATAAATGTATTCTTTTTTAAACAGCTTCTTTAAAGAAGAAATATGTTTATATGTTTAAACATATTGCATGGGCCAGCATTAAGTATGAAACTTACAAGGAACTTAAGTTTCTTGGTATTTTCATTAAGACAACCAAGAAAAATGGGTATTTTCTGGTAAAGAATAATGGAGTTTACCTCAAATGAATATACTACCTGGATTAGCACTTTCTGAAGTCTTTACCTAAATGTTGCTGCTTGCTCCAAAGCCTCCTGCTATTTGGAACTAATAAGACCTGCCTCAATGTTCCCTGTTGAGTAATTGAGTCATTTAAAGAAAGAAGAAAAATGTAAGAAGCAGGGAAGTTTTACTTGCTAAATGATGAAAGACAAAAGAAATTCAGTGAGAAGCAAGTCACTGACTTCTGGAAGGGACAATTTTTACAACAGAAAGAGAGGTAAGTGTTCATGTTTTTCTTATATCTGCCTCTCCAGAGGCAGTTTACTTGTATGGTAAATTACAAAGAAACAATTCAGCACATTTCTGACAAATATAATCTGAGTTTTTAATCCACTGAATTAATGTCAAAGATAATTAGATAATCATGAGATAAATAGCTATGTGCTCCACTCTTCTACAGCCACTTAGAGAAACAAATGGCTTTGCTGATGGAGCACAAGGACTAGGAAATGGTAGTCATAATGCCACAAAAATATTCCTGCAGAGCTGCTGGAAAGTTTAGCACGATGACTTTACTCTGACACTGACAAAAAAACCCTTGGAAACTGTCACCATCTTCCCCATACCTTTCTAACTGATCCCAAGGAACAGGCAAGCAGTACAGGCCAGGACGTGAAAGGGATCAGCAACACTTGAACTTGCTTCAGAACCTACAGAGAATGAAAGGATGCAATCCCATTATAAAGCCACAGGGATGGGTTGTACCCTTACTGAGGGCTACAGGAGATGAGGTGCCCTTGCACAGCCCATAACCAAGCCCAGGGCTGGCTGCCTACTTTGTCTCCCAAGCAGTTCTGGTATGGGAAATTTTCCCAGCTAGGTGACACATTAGGAAAAGCACCTTCTTCCTGTAACATCCCTTTTATAGTCCTCACAGTGAATTAATGGGTCTGATTTTCTCTCCAGAGGGATTTAGGTTTTGAGCCCCTGTAATACATGGAAGGGGCTCGGGCCAGGATTTATATCATATGCACCAACGTTTACAAAAATGTTTTGCAGTCCAGAGGGGCGTCCTTTGTACTGCTGTCAGAATCACTGCAGCAGACTGCAGTAAGTCAGCAAGTTGCTGGGGGCTCAAACAGAGAAGCCCTATGTCACATTCGCTGTGCAAGAAACCGGGCAAGTTAACAGCACTGCACAATTGAAATACCGCAACAAATAGTGCTGCTCTGCTGCAATCTGGATAGGTCTGCAAGGAGGGGTGTCCCCCAGAAACAGATGACAGACTGCAGGTGACTACTAATTGCTGCAAGTACACTTAAACTGCATCTAACACTCCAAAAGCAGTGTGATTTTCTGCTGTTGTCAGATCACTTGACTGTGCTTACATCAAAACAACAGCTGAAATAAACATAATGACAAACACTGGTAATGAGCAGTTAAAACACGTTTCAGAATGAATTAGCTACAATGGGATTTCTGCTCTAGTGGAATCGCTGCTTCACGAGACTGTCTACCAGTAGCTTATGAAAAGAGCACCAGCGCTCAAAACTCCTTTACTGCAAGCACAGCCTGAAGTGAGTCTGGCAGAGGGCTCCTGTGTGAGATGGTCAATCAGGGCAGCCTTGCAATCTGTGCCTCCCCCACACATATGCAAAAGCATGCCCCTCAGATTGGAGGTCAGTCAATTAGTCAAATTAACGTCACAGATGTCTTATGGGACAAAAATTTCTGGAGGTCAACATTCAGGAAAAGGCTTTAAAGCGATTGCAGCTGTTGAATGAAATAGTCTGTATGCAGTAATGCCAATAAATAGATCTTGGCCAAATTGTAATAATCCTCTCAAAGAGGAAGACATTAATTGCTAGGAAGCTTCACTGCTGCCTAACTCGTCAAGCAGTAACTGGCCACCTACAGCGACCGTGATCTGGTTCTCCACAACACATCACAGGAGTAAAATTAATTTCTATTTACAGCAGAGTTCGAAATTCATAACATTTCTAATCTGCAGTGAGATCTCCACTCTTATAGCTCGGCTTCAAAATGCCAGCTTCTTACCAGCTCTCCGCTCTAAGGCAAACAATAAATCACTCTCTCCACATTTACGTTGACCACTTCCCTGCTTCCATGGATGCCAAGCTCCATTTTTTCTCTTTCTTTATTTCAGTGGTTCTCAGCTAGGGAGTGCAGGTTACAGAAAACAGGCATTGGATATGCCCCATCAGAAACTATAGAACTGCATTATCAATAGTTTTCCTCATTTTGTTTCTCAGTTGAACATAGGAATGCTCTTTAAGAGCAATCTTTAAGAGTTCTTTTATTACAAATGACATCCTCTTTCAAAAGAACCTGGAGAATAGAAGCATATCAGAAACATCTTCCATTTCTGCTGTAAGTATTGCTTGACTAGCAAACATTAGAAATTAAAACGTTTTTTAATAACATAAAATAAACCATATCATATACCTATATAAATATATATCCATATAAACCAAATCATATACCTATTCCATTTTTTGTAGTAGTAGCAGAGACCCAATGAAAAAGCAGGAGATATATACCTAGGTATATACATAGGTGAAAGCACAATGAGGCATTATATATATATGTACACACACACACCCCCGCATACACAGAGGGAAATAATTATCTATTTTACAAAGTGATGCAGTCAGCAATACCACTAAAATTATCAGTAGACAGCCTGACACACAACCAGAGTATGAAGACGCTAAAATATCAGGACACGTTCAATATAATTGAAGAATAATACACAGCACAGGTATAGATGATGTGCACAGGAATCCCACTAATCTTTTCATAATTACAGCAATACAAATGGTAAAGATACAGTTCATCACATCGGTGTGCCTTAAAACACTAATTCACAATAGTGACTGCCCTTCCTTGTGAGAAGGGCAGAACAGTACTGAGGCTCCTGGTTTCCTTCCCTGCCAGTTTCATGTTCTAGCAACATGGGAGACCACCTCCTCATACCATGTTACCACCCTGCAGCTATCCAGGTGTCCCAAGGACCTCCTAAGTCCTTCCTAAGTCCTCCAAAGGAAAGCAGGCAGCTTTCCTGACAGCTCTGCCATCTCCATGCTCCCTCGCTGTGCCTGAGTGCTCTCCAAAGCACTGAGTTACACAGGAAAGGTTGCTAAAGGGTCATTCCTGGTGTCCCCTCATAGCTGCAGTTCTCATGACCTGTGCTAACTTCAGACATGAAGGGCCAGGCATGGCCTACAAACAATGCAGCATTACTCACCTGAAGAGCAAATCCAAGCAGCAATCCTAGTCCACACAGTCAGGTGTGGTCAGGTGCAATTAGAGAACATCATTCCAAAGAATCACACATAGCAACTGGGCTCCTACGCAGCAAACCCCAGCCAGTAATAAATGGTGGCCAGAGCCAACTCTGGCTCCCGGATACCGTACAGTCTGATAAGATACACCGATACATTTTAAAGTAAATAGATTCCTGTTTCCCTGGGCAGCACAGATCACAATGTGGAGAATAAATATTTCAGTGAGTCATTTCCTGTGTGAGGGAAATGAGAACACAGAGTCTAAAGGTTTAATGCTGCCCCAGTTCAGGGTGTGACTTTTCTCTATATCAAGTCACAGACAACCTGGAACTCACCTAGAAGGTAAAAACTTCCATGGCACTACTGCAGTGCTTCAGGCTCCTACACAGCACTGAAAATCTGAATTCAATAGATTTTTACTATCCATTGCTGTGACAATAAAGTCCCATGCTTCTCAAATGCCTTTCACATCTTAGGTGCCAGTTTGATATTGTTCTCATGCCAAGGAAGATAAGGTTAATAGGGCATCCATAAAGACAGAAGCCCAGAGCTTTGTAAGGCCTATGTTCCTATTGTCAATATAGGACTAGCTACTGGCTAGTAGAGTTCCATCAAACTATTCAAAATGACAGGCATCCTTTCTTACAGAAGTTCTCCGAAACAAAACAGAAAATACAGAACAACCACACTATTCCTCCTTTTGGTTTGAAGAAAATTCTGTAATCTCACCTCAAAACACCAAATTCTCCCCTTGTAGCCACTATACACAGACCCATTTATTTTTATCTGACCAACCAGCACCAGTGAAGTGCTGAAAAAGGAAACATGAAACAATCTGTATAGCGCTGACTGAGAAAAAAGGACTGGAATAGATGAAACTTCAGGTTAATTTATTTAAGTCTATTTTCTCAAGTAACATTCTGTGGCAACTGCTGTTGTTTGTTTGCTTTTTAAACAGTTCTCTTGTAAATATACATTCCTGTAACCTCCCTACCATGAAGAAACGGTGTCAGGGATCAGGAATCCTGATGGACTGCAGTGATCTGACCCTTCTGTCCCTCCTCATTTCTGAAGCACCAGAATCAACACATCTCTGTGATGCCAGACATCCCCAGTCATACATTTCCTATGCGCACAATTCTGTCGAAGCAGAACAGGTATGTTCCAATTTTATTTCTATCAGTATTAACGTTTTATTTCCTCTCATATGTCATCTCAGTTTACAAACTAGACATCCTCTGTTCTGCCCTGACCCACCTGCCTTCACTAAAGGTGTAATTCTGCTTGTAGTTTTGCTGTACCAAACTCCTCTTGCTTCCTGGCACGAGGTCATTCCAGGCAAACACTGGCACTTCATTGCTTTCCCTCCTCTCATCTGCTGTTGCAGATTCATATGCAATGTTCTGTACACAAATACTGACATTGAGCAATACTTAACCTGTGTGAGTCATTCTGCGTGAGAAGAGCAGAACTTCTCAGCCAGTGGAAAGTAATCTGTTTCCACAGCAGAGTTTGTCCAAATGGCCTTACTACTCTGCAGGTCTGTCTTAAAAGCAGTACTTAAAAGGCACAAAAATAGAAATACTTCAAAATAAATATCTCTAGTGTGTATTGTTTTCAAACTTCATGAACTACCAGCTCTTGATAATTAAAAGACGTTTTATCAGCAGTTTCATTTTGTACTATTGAAGATTTATTTCCCATCAGGGTAACAAACCCAAGAACATTCATAGAGACAGAGATTAGTTTTGTACACAAACCCAAAAGGAAGGATGGCATTCAGTATCCAAGAGCGCTATCGCCTCTTTCTCCAGAGTAATAAGTTCCTAGATGTGTTGCCTACCAAAAGGAAGGAAATCCGCTTTCGAAATAGGAGCTTAATTATGCAGAGAAATTAAGCAGCAGTAGTAGTGAAGCAGCAGTATCTATGTTATATAAGAAATGTGTTAAACACACATTTATAAAAAAAAAAAGTGCAAACAAGCAACAAGTTCACAGGCTTTCTAAAAGCTTAGGATATTACAGCATTACAAAAGAGATGTCAGTAGTGCTGGCACTCACGAATAAATGTGGGTTTGTTAGACTTGGTTTTCAAAGCCTAGATGCTTAGGAGGCACATTTTCCCAGCCTTTTAATGCTTGTTTTAAAAAGTAACTCTCTGAAATAGCCATTGGGTCCTATTATCCAGCAACAGGAAGTGGTGCAAACCCAAATCCTCCCTGGTTCAATCTTGAATGTAATTAATTAGAGGCCTCAAGGTATCAGAGACAAAAGCCTGTTTATATGGAAATTCCTCCTCTAGAAAGTGGCAGGCAGACACTTCCTGATCCAGCAGATAACACAAACTCATCCCCGCCTGTTTGACCACCCCACAGTCAGGTCTCACATCACCTCCAGAATGCTCGTTGTGGAGCAGGAAACATTCAGGCTCTTCAACTTTTGTTCACTTTAGCAGTTGCACTTAATTAAATGTAAAAATATTTGTAACATTTACACACGGGAAGAACAGCACACGAGCTTGCCTTAATAAGCTTCTCACATTTTACTTCAACCAAATAGCAGCCAAACTGGGCTTTAAAACTGTTAGAGCATTTCCTCAATATCAATTTAAAAAAGAAACCCTTTGAATGGGAAAGTGCTCCAGTGCCATCAAAAAGTCATTAAAAATAAATACGTCTCAGAAAAAATGCAATCAGAAGGTTGTATTCTTAAAACAGCCCTCGTGTAGTAACAGGAAGCATTCATGGGGGAGGCAAGTGTGAGAAGTCTTCTGCCTTTCTCTCGGAAAAGACGAAACAACCTCGAGACCACAGGAAATCACACAAGTTTCATAAAATCCCAGTGGTGTGAGTGAAAGCACTTCAAATAAATCCGTGAGTCCTCAAAACAATATTAAAGGACAACAGATGTTCTCCCCACCAGCTTGTTCGGAGCCTCACGTACACCCTGGGAGAAGCCATTTATTTGCATAGATTAAAGTGGGTACTCATATCCAAACTCATATAAACAGAGAAACAGAGCAGTAGGTGCATAAGGAATAACAAGCTCTGTCTGTCCTCCTTTTGCCAAAAAGAAAGCCTCACTGAATGTGTCAAGATAATGGAAAAATACAGATCTTTATATATACACATTATTTTCAGACTTAATATCTTTATAATGTAAAACAGAACCCACATAAAAGATAAGTCTTAAATTTAGCTGAAAGCTACTTTTTGAATGAATTTTTTTCTTTTGCTGCTATGTGGGCTGACATACTGGTGCCTTGGCTGCTATGCTATGCTGCCAAAATAAAAAATAATCATCATCAGAAGGAATAACTCCTGTCATTGTAAGTCAGTTCTGAAATTAAATCAGCAATTCAGATCCATCTTACTGTCACGCTCCTTAAGCGGAACTGTTCTGCCTAAGCATCTCCATCAGGAAGCATTTCTGCTAAATAAGGATAATGACAATACGGGCCCAGATGGGGCTGTGATACTCATCTGGCACTCAGGTACCAAACCCCAGAGCAGAGATGTACCATCTTTCCTTCAGCCTGTGAGCAGCCACAGCACCAGACTTCCCCTACCCATCAGACATGCTATTCAGACACTCATTTGGTAAAATTCATCAAAAATGTTGCAGGCAAGTATCAAAGTCCAGCTCAAGTCACTAGGCTAAAAACACTTACTGCAATTAGGACTATGTTACTTATTCCTTTTACAAGCAATACAGCTCTATCAGGAGAACCAGTAAATAAATGCTCCTTGCATGTCCTTAGTGAAGACTAAGCTGAGGAATTACCCTAAGCGTAGGGGCTGCAAATTTGCA
Organism: Gallus gallus; assembly: GCF_016699485.2. NCBI lineage: Eukaryota > Metazoa > Chordata > Aves > Galliformes > Phasianidae > Gallus > Gallus gallus. Next base: position 34,084,064 of record NC_052536.1, on the reverse strand, counting down.
TCTTCTCAGACCCAGGATGGGTCTTTGTGCCTTCACTGCTGTCCCTGTGAAGATGCAGGTATGGAGACACTCCCCACACCAACACCTGGAAAGAGAGGAACAGACCCTGGCTCCCCTTGTTAAAGGAGGGTCCTGGGTACTCAGGTACAGAGCTCACATGCCAGTCTCAGGGCTGTGTTAGCTATTGCAGCAACTCTGCACAGCTGGGGCACCTAAATCCCCTTTATCTCACTGCACAGTATCACAGGGGCCTCTGCAAATCAATTCCGCAGCCCCCAGAGTCAATCACAGCTCTTTAATCTTTCACCTAAGCAACAGAAGGCTTTTCCTTTGTTGTCATTCTCCTACTGATTCTTTCCAGCACCAGCAAGTTGGGTGTTATTAAGGCAGAGTCTTCTGGGAACCTGGAGATATTCTCACTGGGACTAACTCCCTTTCTTCTCCCCCTTGGCTGCAGCCCTCAGCGTGCACTATGGGGCCCGGTAACCACCAGAGCACAGCTGACCAGCATGCCAGCAGCCCACCCCAATGGCTCCAGCAGAATCACGAGCAAGGACCAAAGGGAGCTGGCGCAGACTCAGATGAGGACCATTCCCACAAAGGAAAGGACACTGTGGAGGGATTCATGTGCTGTACTAGGTCCAAGTGAGTCTCATTTGAAGCAAATTCAGAATTCAGAATTACGTTTTTTGTTGTTGTTGATACACTGAAATGAGCTGCTTCATTCCCATGATCACCAATCAGAGCAATCAAAAAGTGTTGTAGTTTAAAGTCTAATTGAATTAGTAGAAAAAAATTGATTTGTAAACTACTTTCCTCTCACAACTTCAAAGAACAATTAAAGTGTCACTGCTATTGTGAAGAGAAATTTAACATCTGCAGGAATGCACAAAACACAGTCTTAAACGGCTTACCGGTTTGCAGCAATCAGAATGTAGCAGTAGAAATTTTATAGCAAAATACTTCATCAACACAAACAATTTCATACCTGCTTTGAGCTTCAACTTCAGCAAAACTGAGATTGCTGTACAATTTCTCATTCCTTGAGAAAGCCAGGAAACACAGTGCGTTAAGACACAGCGTGCTCCTCACCAAGGAACAGCAGGAGTTATCCACAAGCACAACTGTGCTCATGATCCAAAGAACAGCGTGCCAAAGAGGAAAGAAGGAACTGCAGCAGCTAACAAAGGTAGGGCAGCACTGCAAGGCAATCCAGCAGCCGTGCCCTCAGCACACACATGGTATGGGGTAGCCTCTGTCCCTCTATCCGCATGCCTCCCTCGCCTGGTGAGATGCTGCTGTCTGTAATTGCAACTTACAGCACAACAACCACCAGTTATTACGTGCTGGTAACCCATGATCATGGTAATTCTGCAAAAAGTCTTCCACTGCTCCTGTGCAAAGAGCATCTAACCCTGCAGCTCAGGAGAGATGAGTCCTATCGTTAGGATTAGCATCTTTACAAAAAACTACAGGACTACACTAGGAAATATCAGACAGGTGAAAGTAAAATATTAAAGCAGAAAAGAGCAAACAACGCTGTACGTCAAATCTGTGACCTTATTTATAAATGTATGGTTAAATGCCAGTGCCTCCTGCTCAGCCTGACTGATCCAACTGCCAACCAATAACCAATATCAGTGATTTTATGGTCTAACATTTCAAATCTCATGCTTTGACTAGAAGTCATTACTATTTAGTTAACAATGTACTCTAGAATTAAAAAAAATAATAATAAATGTGTGCTTCTGTAACATTAAGTCCCAATAGACATGGTGTCCATTCCCTTCAGTTCTTTTGCAGGATGAGAACTGGGAAATGTGTTTCTTGCTAATGAGAAAGGAAAAGGGAAAGCAACGATGTTCCCATTTTAAGTTTGGTTTGGCCACTGTAATCCTTAAGATGCTAAGATGTCCCACCTAATCTGATGGTCCTTTATGCAATTATATATATATAAATTATAATTTTTATATTTATTATATATTTTATGTATATAATAATATATTATTTATATTTTAATAATATTAATTTATATAAATTATATAAAAATTATTTATATTTATATAAATAAAATAAAATAAATCTTTCAATAAATTATTAAAATATATTTATTTAACTATATATATATATTTTAAATGACTGATAAGTTTGAAATCAATAAATTGATCTTCACCTGCTACGCTGTCCAATCCTTCCACAAAAATATCTATTAAATATGAATTTTCAGACTGATTTAGAAACTGATTACATGTAATCATAATTCCCTTCTGTAATAAAAATACATTAAACATAGTTCTACAGGTAACAGTTTCAACACAGTAAAGGAGGAAAAGTAAAAATCAGTAAAAATATAGATATGCTCATTATTCACCCATTCTCAACACGAACTGCACGTCAGAGGCATTCACAAACCTTTTTGCAAAGTTCATAGGATACCACAGTCTTTTGCTAAAAAAAGTCAGAAATTCCACTTTTTTTTCTTAAATGACTGTACTATACCCAAACCATCACAGGATTATTACAGATGTAAATATCAAATCCTACGGCAGCTAAAACACAAGTAAATAATGCACAGAGAAAATTAAAAGGGATGATGTAACCAATGGAATAAAGAGCAGAACACTGAGCCACCTTTTATTTCTGTAAAATCTCGTCAACAACTGAAAGGGTCTGAATATTTGTGTCAGTTCTACAGGTCTGGGATAACACGCGACAGAAAAAGAAAACACCGATACAAGACCTCATGAGGGAAGGCACAGGAGAGGCAGCTCAATGACATGTGTCAAGACTGACTTGAAATAACTAAATAAGCAAACCAAGTTTTGAAGCACATCATTTACATACTTGCAAATTCAATTAAGCTTGAAATTTAATCCATAATTTATGTCCCAGTGTAAATTCTGGGTACGTACAATTTAAACGTTCCTAATGTAAATGGATACCTTTTTTTTTTTTTTTTTTTAATCTTACAGAGCTTCAATAAGGAAAAATCAACTAATGAAAAATGTATGAATAATTATTTGGATTACAGGTAGAATCTGAGTCCCTCAGAAGTCAATAGCACAGAATTCCTTAGTGTGGAGAATCTCCCAGTGTAGTTAAGATTTATGTTTAGGATGCCTATACTTAATATTGTGTAGATGAAAAGACCAAAATGCCAACTCAAACATCTAATTGTAGACAGAAATCATTCCCTGAAGGTATATTCTTTTACTTCAACACCAACACAAAAATAAATATCACAGAATGTAAACCAGTAAGATAACAAAACCAGAAGGGCCACACGGTTTGAAGACCAAAGTCTTCCCTTCTTCAAAATTTTATCTTTACACTGAAATTCCAAGTTGCTGCATTGTAATAGGAATATGCATTCATGAATTTAATTTGTCTTGATCACTTACGTCCCCTGGCAAATCGAGCTCTGGAGTTTTCCATGAAGACCTCAGTTACCTTGTGTCCTGTCTGAGTCTATTATAATGTAAGGCAGTCAGGAAATAAGCCTAAGGGTCATGTAATCCATTATCTAGTAAACTGAATTACTTCATGACTGAACATTAGATAATAACAAATTAATTGGTTCGTGATCCATTACAATCAGAGTATATGTGTATCTTTTATTTTTTTTTTTTTTAAAGGAACAAAAATGTACTGCAGTTACATAACTGAATTTTCTACTTAAGGTTTTGCAAAGGTTACAGTCATTTTGGTAGTTAAGCAAGTGAAAAGCTGAACCAAAAATTACAGAAGTTATAGCATTGCAAATGTCATTTCTTAAGCAGGACTTACATCTTGGCATACTTCTCATCGTTCTGCTTGGCTGGACAGGCTGTTTTCCATTCTTGACCTTAAAACAGGGCACATCTGAAAGATGTACTTTGTCCCTTCTTGCTTGATAATGTTACAATCCAGCAGTTAAATATCATCTATCATCTTTCGCATAATTGAATCCATTTGGGCATGGCCAAATAATGATTTGAAAACCAGTAAATATCACAATCGTAACTTAAACTGTGATAAATTAACTCCTAGAAAAGCTCTTAGAAAAAAAACAAGTGTCCACACCATAAAGCAGGAAGACCCTTGCACTGGTCACATCAAAAGATCACTTCATTGGTGAGTTTGTGACAACCTGTTCAAGCTGGAGGTGCTGGCAGTCGCCTTACTATTTCCACAGCTATCTTCAGATATGCTTTAGCCTGTAAAAACAGAAACATATATTTAGAACTTTTCAATATAAAACAATACTTTATGTCTTGTTAGGCATATGCTTTTTTCATGCACATTCAAAGAAAGAAAAACGTGTTCTATTCAGCTAGTTTTGTGTTGAAGAAAACTATACACTAATACACAAAATAAGTACAAGCATTATTTAAATATCAGAGTGAATGAAACTTCAGTATTATTTTTAGAATAGAATTTGATTTAACAATCTGTCTTCAGCAGCAAACAATCAACATTTTTCAGGAGATGAGGCACTGAAAAGAAAGGGGGCTTTAGTCCCACAAGCCCTATTAGTTATAAACACCCCTCACCTCACAGACAGATGCACTGTACCCAGGATTGAGACAGAGAAACGGAGAAAATAATGGCATTCCAATTAAAAAATTAAGATAATTAATTCATTATGCACTTAAAAAAAAAAAGACATATTTCCAAAAGACTGGAAGTGGTATCAAAAAAAAGCTCACTCTCACACCAACCTGAGACAAAGCAGTAAGATGCTCTAAGTCAGAGGGCAGAATCCAAAGCTGCAAGACTATCAGAAGTGACCCAATTCAAGCTTGCTTCTCTTTTAACCTCTCTGACAAAATGGCACAGCTGGGACCATAATCAATCTAACATCAAATATTCATAAACCTACTGCCAGAAGATGTATACAAAGACACTACTTAAGCTTTAATGCAGCATAAACTACAAAATTAAATACAGTTAATTTCTTTATCAAACTCAACAACTGACAGATGAAATCGAATATTTGTTTTAGAAAGGTCTCTGATCTTGATATCAAGATTTTCACATGGAACAGTATCTGTGTGGGCTATTTGTGTGGGGTATGTGTGTGCGACATGCATGTACATATTTACTATGTATGCTCTTCAGAGATTACTTCCACTATTAAAACAGATACCTTATCTATAATTTGAATTTGTCCTGCCTCAATTTCCAGCTGGTGCATCCCCCTGCTATTCAGCCTGCTTCCACTTTGTTAGACAGTAACCACAGGTATTCTTCACCTTCTCAAATAAGCTTGCATTTGGAGCCCCTCTCATTTGGCTCTATGATTTAGATTTGGTAGTCCTGATGGGCCATTAATATAGCAAATCAGCTGACAAATACATAAGGTTAGAGCTTGAGGGGCAGGAAGAAAAGGTCTCTGTCCTGCTCACACCATGAGCACCAACTGCCCGAGCACAGTAACAGCCACTTTTTGCAGCCCCACATGCTTTTTCTTTTCCAAGCTCTGCTCCTCACCTGTCAGTTTTCTTTTCTGGCACTCCCAGACTCTGATACTCTTCAGACTAAATCAAATAATTCTTGGGTTTGTAAGGAATGCAGGCACCATCTACTTGCAGATAACAGAACACATCAAATGCATTATGACCACAGCAGAGTAACTGGAAGCCTTAATCCTGAAATGCTCTGGACACACAAGTTTCTCATGCAAGTGGCTATATCAAAGTCCAGTGAGCAATCTATATTTGTTACTCATGTGATTTAAGCCTGTGCTCAGCTTCATATCCTCTAGCTGTACAATGACAAAGTTAAGACTTATTTTAAATAAGAGCTACAAGAGATTCTGACATATGGCCAAAAAACACTACTTCCTGTTCTGAAGTTCAGTGTAAGAAGAGTTTTTTTTTTTTCCTTCTTGTAACCAACTTTGAATATTAATATTGACCATTGAAGAGATTAAAAACGTAGTTCTAATAACATGATGATTATGGTTAGAATGTCTTCAGAAGACTGGTACCATTCATGTTTATTTTCTCCACAGCCTTATACTATAATGACCTACTTAGTTAGGACTCACACAAACTACATGTCAGAGGCTTCTTTAAAACCACTGAACTGTGTATCAACACTTATAAAGCAGTGCTAAATCCAGGCAACACGCAGATAACTGAGGATTCTTTATGAGGGAGTCTGAAGAATTGAATTTTGCTTAGCCTTTTGTATCATGGATAAGATGGCACTTGTTTCAGAGTAGCTTTTACATCCCTTAGTGCATACACTGACAAAACATCTACAAGTGAATTATTCTGTCTTAAGTAGTCGATTATTCATGGTTAAATGGCACCAATTAAAAAAAAATTAGATACTATTTCTTCATTTACTCTAGGAACATTATATACATGTAAAAACAACCTATACATCCTCATGGCTATCTAGATCATACCAATTCATTCCAGAGAATAAAAAGAAGCATGATTATTCCCAAGAGAGTTATGCTGTTACTATCTACAGGATCTCACAAAGATTTACATATAAGAGATGACTTAAGAAGCATGGAACAGATATTGCACAATGGAGACAATACTGCACCTAAAACTGAAGTGGGTGTAAGTATTTGGCCATTTTAACATCTACTGTTTGATTCTGCTACATTCTCCAGACTTCTCTTTCCTTCCATTTCTGCAATAAGTCATTCTGGTCTACCAGGTCACCTGTGAAGTAACAGCTGTGGTATTTGCAGGGTCCTTCACTAGAAAGCACAGTGAAAATCTCAGTACTTACATACAAAATAAAATATTGAAAGAATAATGATGTTAGCTTAAATAAGACCGCACCTGAAATCTTATGGTAATATTATTCTGGACCACATTATGATAGAACAAATACCCAGGGATCAGTGATCACAACAGAATCTACTTGAAAAAATTAGAAGAAAAATTTCAAGCGAGACATGAGAGTAAACATTGGGTTTTAGTTTATGTAGAACAGAACAAAAAGCTTTTATTCCAGAGTACAGAAAATATCAGCAAAAGGTTTGCCCTTGTTAAATCATAATTCACAACAGACAGGTTAAAATTTTTAAGTAGAAAATGAACAAAGAAAGCAAAAACTACCCGCCAGAGCAAAGGCTGACCGAGCTAAGGACAATAATAAGAAATTTAAAACACCAGCCAAGAAAAAAAAATAGATCCTTCCAATTCTGTAGACATCAGCACAGCTACAAAGGTTCAGACCAAATGCCAACCCAGCAGTCGTCCTTTAACTGTGGCTAATGAGAGGAGCCTAGAGAAGAATAAGACTAAAACAAGTGAAGGATACTTCCCTAGGATTCTCTGCAGGCCTCCAACCATCTATGACTCAGGAACCTCCTGAGTGGTATGTCTATGTATAAGTGCTATTAAACTGACTCTTCTTATCTTATGATGCTTTGCACTCCTGACTGTGGCACTACTGAGCATTAAGCTGACTTTCTCATAGAACTGCTATAACTTCAATGTGTTTATCCCGCTAATTAAGAGCTCATTACTGCTTATGTAAAGCAATATTTTCTCCCCTATACATAAATTTGTGGCTAGAACCTAAGTTACAACTGTGTAATTCAAAGTAGTCCTATAGGTATAACTGCAGTGCAGTTGGGTAGCGCAGCTGTGTCGATGAGCAATGTGCAGCTCTGTGCGGTCTAGCTACTCCCCAGCTAAAAATTTGCATAAACAGGATAATGGATCAGTTTGGAACAACAGATCAACTTGAAAAAAAGGTGACTGACTGAAGTTAAGCTGCCTTTGCAATTAAGTATTTACACTAATTGGTGTTTGAGTGCACCAGGTGGGAATTTTGGACTATCTTCAAGAGTCCCATAGGCAGCTCCCCCATAGCACAGATCAATTCATAGTTTTTAATGAATCAATTAACAATCAGAATGGAAAACATGGCCCCTTTCTGAGAGTACCCTGGCACAGTTTCTGCTCCAGAACTGACCATACTGTACACAGATAAACACACACCAGAAATGGCTCCTGCAGCTGAAGAAATGTTAACAGAGGCCATTCTGTGACAGTAGTTTTGTATGTAGTTACGATAGGAGATGCTTAGCATCTGGATCATGCATATGCTGGAGTAGTCATGTAAATCAACAACAAACTAAACAGTGGCTCAGGGAGGCTCATTTGCTCCAGATGAAGACACCATGGACAAGGACTTCCATAACCATCCAGGCAGCAACCAGAAAACATTCTTGGGCGATCAGATTCCATAAACACTACCCTATGTCAAGATCCCAATTAACTAGATTTTTCGCTCTCCTAAACAATGTTCACGAGTGTCTGGGCAAGGACTGCATATTTATGTACACCAACTTTCATTTGCCATTTATCTGATCTGCCATGCAGTAACAGGAATCTCCTGTCTCAACCCTTTGCAAACCAGCATGCTATCGTTACCTACTCCCATTATCAGCATTGTTTTTTGGGTTGCTTTTTTTGTTTGTTTGTTTTTATTTTGTTTCATTTTTTAAGCTCCTCCCCTCCCCCAGTAACTACTTCATGCATTGAATAGAACAGTGTCTCACACATTTTGCTACAAGGACTCCAACAGTAATCAGACTTTGACTAAATCAACAGTTTCAAGCCTTTGAACAAGTCACTCAACTGTAAGTGAGGACTTGTCTACTAGCAGTAGCATACATCAACGTACAGAAAAGGTCTAGAGAGAATAACATTAATCATCAATACAGCTTTTGTTAAATAAACACAACTCTGTATATATTGAACCTTTCATCCTACTCACAATCTATTTGATGCAGCGTCTGTACACAAATAATAGAGCCTGGTTCCACTATTTACTCCATCACTACTAAGCAAAAGAAGATAGACTGCAGCCAAAAATGGAGAAGGATTTTTATTTCCTTTTTGGTTGGAAAGACAAAAGAGACTGAGCTCTTAGTCATCACTGACAACCATTTTCATTTTTATAGGCAAAAGGTGAAGTTCACACAAGAGTTTTTCCATTTACAGTTTGGAAGCTCTAAAGGAATAGTTTATAAGCTTTCTGAATCTTTTATTTATTTGTTTGTTTGTTTGTTGCTGATGACAGTTTATACTTAGAAGTAACATATAAATTTGTTGGAAGCCAAACATTCTCCCTCCTTGAGAGTATGAAGAGACACACAGCAGATTGATGCTCTAAAAGCAGACCAGATTCCTTTGTTACAGATGCTGAAGAGGTTGGGCCTGAAAGCAGCACTGTCAAAAGTAGAGGCAGAGATAGAAGGTGATGTTCAGAGTCAAAAGAGCTGATAATGGTCACATGAGACTACTCACCTCTCAAAGACTTCTACAAACACTGTCAGAAAAGACTGCAGTATACCTTAGATGACAAAACTTCTTAGGAATGAGAGTGTACATTGGATGAAGTAACTAAAGATAGCATAGATCTTGGGGTAGGAATTGGAGAACTTGTAATGAACTTTGTCAGGAAAAGGACTGAAGAATCCTACTTTGCCTACATAATCAGAATGTCCCAATTCATTACTCTGTCACAGAATAATAGACACGTAGTAGAATTAAAATGCAAGTAATCTTTTTATTACCTCTATCTGATTAAGCCCTATAGTAAACCTAGACAAATGTAAGCCTTTCAGTTATACTGAAATTCCTTTCAGCTATTTAATTCTTGAAAATCTTACCCATGAGGGTAATGAGGTACCCATGAGGTATGCATCACTCCTAAGGAAACTGCAAAATGACCTAACAGCTTATAGCTGACTGTTCTGTTTCCATGGGTTGGCTTAGCTTGACCTGCTAATTTGCCTTGCAGTTCATTTTCACTGAAGTACAGAACTCAGGCTGCAGACAGTTCACAGTGTTTAGTGCAAGGGCCGCAAAACCACAAAGTAGAACTTACCTATCAATAAAACCAAAATAGGAAAGATCTAGTATCGCATTCATCTTCTCCCAAACCAGTGGATGCCAGCAACCCAGAAAAAAATATACTGATCCCATGACTTGTTTATGGGCCAAGGACACCAAAGAGCACAAATCCAAATAGTGACATCTTTCTGAATTCTATTAAAGGATTCCAAGACTATTAAGATGCTTTGTCTAACTCAGCAATCCAAAGGAAAATCTATGCAAGCACTGACTGTCTGGAACAGTGAATGCTACTATAGCTACAAAGAAGAATACAATTATTTTAATCTGCACAGCTGAGCTGTCAGGGTCCTGTACTGTAATCATCGCTAAAGAAAACTAGCAACCTTAGGCAACAAGCATCTAATGAGATAGTGGCCATTACAGAGATAAATACTAGACTTGGCTACTGTCTACATAATAAAAATGCTTGATTATATCTTAATGAAGAAAATAAAGTGCATCTCTCTCTTTATTCAATCACAATCCATGTTTTCAGTTCTGTAAGATCTTTTAGTTTTAGTTTTCATGGAAATTACTTGACTTTGACACAACTCCAAGCTCCAGCGTGCCTGGAGCTGCCTACTGATGTCTCTATTTTACCACGGTCAGCACAGGAGGCACTAAAAACATAACGATAAGCACAGCTCTAAATGAGTTTCCACTTCAGACAAAAACTTTATAACACTCAAAGAAATTTTTGATTGCTACAAGAAGCCCAGAATCTTTTGCACTCTGTCTTCCTCTTGACAGTTCTCTATGATAAGGTTCTTCTTTGGATGAATTGGCAACTTCTACCAAATTGCAATAAAGCCCAGAAAGTGGACTTATTGAAAATATGAAAGTTAATCCATAAATTACAACTACAGTGTAGGAGATGGGTTAAGTAAACTGGATGTCTCCTGATAAAAAAAAAAAAGCCATACTATTTGTGGGACATGGAAATCTCCTGTTAATCCTACTTTTATATATAAGCAATTGCGAAAGCTAAGCCTTCCTCTGATGGAGCCTCAGCTGTGAAGCACTGCTAACCTCGAGGTGCCAGTACATATATACATTACTCAGATTCCTTTATGTACAACAAAAAAAACATCCTGCCTAGAAAACATTGTTAAGTAGAATAGCACAATTCAAATGCAATACAGTAGCATCCTTCAAACAGACTATCCTAACACTTAGCACTTTCTTCAGCAGAATGTGTAAATGAAGGTCTGATGATGTACTACCCGCAGCCTGAATGAAGGATTCAAACCTACATATGCTAAATGTTACTGTGATCATTCAGAGGAAGCCTGGATGGTGGTAAGACATAATATACATCATAGCAAGCAGTCTTTAGGGTTTGCTTTTCTTAAAGATATCATGCCCTGGACAGACCTCTCTTTAAATGAAATCATTGATGACAGCTAAACAACAGCAAACATAATTTGTTACAACTATTTCAATCTTTTTCCAACTACTTACTGCAAAGCTTTAAACATGGTCCATTTTTACTCGACTCACACTTCATCCTTGCAAAGAATTCTACAGAAGAAGTCTTTGTGAATATAATTTTCAACTGCCCCTTTGGATAATATCAAACTCAAGTCTGTAACATTCCTAATTTATTTGACTGCTGAAGCCTATTGCCCCTGCTTTCCACTTGACTGGGCTTCTTCCCTCCCCTTACAGAGCTCTGTGCCATTTACTGGCCTCAAATTCTTTCACCAATACATATGGATACATTTTCAAGGGGGCTGAACATGCTTCACATAGTTAAATGTGAACTAGACAAGAAGTATGTGTTTTTTCTATCATACGCTGGTCTTTATGACAAGCTGGATAGGACAACATTAAGCATGTTTTCCAGGAACAAGTCTTAGTTTTCTTACTCCAGGACAAGTTTTTTTGTTCTCCTACCCAAGTCAAACTCCTCACCAAACTTCAAGCAAGTTTGCACATATCTCCAAGAGGTTGATCAGTCTGGGGCTTGGAAATCCTAGCAGCATCAGATTAATGGAATTTGCTCCCTCTCATCTTCCCAAACTTTCTCAATGCACTCTACTTGATTTTATGAGGCTGAACTCTGAGTATCTTTTCCTTAATAGATTCCAGATGTTTTCTGTAACTATTTGTGGCACGAAAACACTAAGGAGCTGACTAACCAAATGTACTCATCCTCTAAATTTTCTGCCATGAGAGCTTACTATCTCTTTTGTAATGGAAGAAGGTGAAATGTAAATTTCATTCTATCGTGACTTATCTTCTGTCTTGAATACAACATCCCTTCTGAATCTTAGAGGTGTACCATCTCTCTACAGTCCTATTTTTTTTTTTTTTAAATCACCTCATTCCTAAGCCAAGATGAGAGACTACATCTCCTACATATCTTAGCCACCAGCACATCTCCTCCCTGAAATGCCTACTTCACCAAGACTCTCTAGTTTTTAAACGGTGAATGGTTACACTGGCATAGGAAACATACTTTGAATTCTTTAGTTGCTTGCTGAACCTCGGATAGGTGGCAGTTTGGTACCTGATGGTCACAGTTAGCCTGCCTCTTCTGGCAAGGCATGAGCAAATCCACTGTGCCATTGATGCTGTGAGATACCTAAAAGTTTCAGCCTGCATGTGCTCACAAGACAACCAGCCAAACCTCCTCAAGTTGTTTGCTCACAGAAGGAAAAGCTTTTAGAAACCCCTACTTCAGTTTTCCCCATTGTTGACAGGGAGTTCAACAGGCATTTTTAACAATTAGTTTGGTGGAAGAGTAATTCTGGTGGAAGTAATCATGTTTATGTGCCTCTAGTTCTCTCACCTGCAAATTTCTCTTCCAGAAAATATGACATTGTAAATGACAAATGGCAAATGACATTGTAGGGCATGCTGAACTCTGGTGTCGGCAAGTTCACCAGCAGGGGCTCCGTGTACAGGCGCAAGAAATAGCTGGAACCATCCAGCTATTTCTTCTCATCCAGAAAAAATGCCTCTTTCAAACCTCCATTTTGCTGTTGGTTTCTATTTGCAATTGTTAGTAGGTTCTCTCACATCTGAGCATTAACAATTCCCACCTGGTTTCAGTGATTATTCTTTCGTTTTCCCTATTCTATGTTTTTCATTTTAACAGTGTTCTTGATTTTTATTTTTTTATTATTATTATTTTTTAAACTAGCTTTGCTGTCCAGAAACTATTAAATGTTTGGATGAGCAAACAGTAAAGCCCTAGCCAACCAATCCACCTCTACAACTAAGAGAGGAAGGAAACGCTCCCCCAAGACTCTCAATTACCTACAGAAGGGCCCGGTAAGTCCTCACTGTTGATTTAAGTAAGAAATGATAAGCTCCCTGTAGAGGATCTTAGATCACTACCAGTTGCTGCTGTCTGCTACCTTTCTGTTAGAATAGCCTCTGTTATTTAGGCTAACATGCAAGTACGGCAATATTCAATTTTCACACCACATTTCTACAGCAGATAAAGTTTTGCCAATAAAGTCTGTTAAAAAAAAAAGAAAGCCATAATTTAAACAACTAAGCTGACAGAAACATTAATGTGGATAACGTTATACCAAGAGCAGAATGAATTTGCTAATATTCTGTATTTCTCCTTGAGGATATTACCCCTTGGGGACTCAAGCTTTAGCAAAATAGTACTTGAGCCATTAAGTCCTCCTATCTTTCAGTTATAGAGACAACCCTTTTTGCAATACGTAAGATGAATCTTATGTGTCATGTAATTCTGAGGGAGAAGTTTCAAAATGGAAACATCCACAATTTTACAGGTAATTTTATTTCTTCTGGAAGAGTTATTTTGGTTGTTACTCATTTCCTTGCCACATTTGTATAAAGGTAGTTTTCGTCCTCTACTAACTGCATCTAAGCAAACTAAGCTTTAAAATAAATAATCTAAACAAGTTTGCTTATACAATTCAAAATCCTAGTGAAAATTGAGAGCCATGCTATTACACGTCAGCAAGACAAGGTGAACCCAGTGGTATGTAAGCAAAAAAAAAAGTACTAGCTAACATTTTAAAAACACTCTTTATTCTTGACAGAACTTAAAAGGTGTGGCAACATGCTGGGTTTCTGAGAAGTCAGTCATCATCCTTATCCCCCACTGTCTGACTTAACTAGATATTATTTCAGTTCTGTGAGCCTGTATTTCATTTTTAAGTGTGCTCTAACAAAGACAACAAGAGAATTTTGTATACAAAAATCTGTAAATTTAAGGGACAAGTGCAGAGATAATTTCAGCAGCTCAGAGCACATTGTTCTCTATCTGAATAACTATGATTGTTCATGTATGAATAGCCACAATTTTAGTTTATTTGAGAAACACGGACATGGATGTCATGCATTAAAGATTAGAATCTGACCTTATAAGACCTCTCCCACCATCAGTTATGTGCTAAGAATTTCATTTTTCTTTTAAAATGTAAGAGAACAACAACCACTTTCTGTCTTTATTACAAGAAGCAAATCAGTGACAAAGGGAAATTTTTTTCATACTGTGGAGATTAGTTATGTCTAAAAAAAAAAAAAATCAAGCTCCTTCTGAAGAGAGAATGATTATCTCACAGACACAATGGCAGAGAAGAATATTAAAAGTTTTCCCCAGAGTCACACATATTTGTCTATCTTTATTCCTCTCCATATTTAACTTAATTGCCACAAATGGTGCTTATAACCCCTCCTTTCATTACCAAGAACAGTCCAAGAAGGAACAGATGGCAACCCTACAGACTCTCTTGTCTTTCTTAATTTTCAGAATGCTGTCCTGCACATATGTATGTAAGCTCAGACTCCCGCAGGCTACACTCTTGGTTAATACAGATTTCAGAAACTCTGAGTGTTCCATATTGGTATGCTTAATTGTTTTGCATCAACTTTGACCTAAGCTATATATCTATTGAAAACCTTAGCACTTCTGATCAGGATTCCCAGATAGAAACCACAGTATTGATTGGAATGATTCCTTTTCACAAGGATCTGGAATCAAGATCACTACATTATTCCACAATCAGCAGAGGTCTTGTCAAAGACTAGCAAGATTATTGCATTCAATTAGAAATAGGCATGCTGTAGTGCTGCTGCTCTATCGAATTAAAAAAGTAAGTGCTGCAATGTAAGTCACTATTCATCAGTACATTAACAATACTGGATTATTCCCCATCACTATTTTAAAAGAATAAGCAGGAAAAGTTATTTCAGGCTGTACCTAGCAATCATGGTATTAGAAAGAATACATTATTTGTACTTTCTACCTTATCTATAACTGATTCTAGCATCTATTATCATCATTACTTTTTTTTTTAAGGTAACATCTAAGCAGCAGTAAGGCTGCATCACTCAATACACTGTGCCTACACAATGCGGCAGACATCCTGCCCTACAGAGCATGGCAGACAAGCTCCAGCAAAGGGGACAGGAAAACAATCGTAGTGTCCACGTGTTAATGAAATTTTATATGCACAACTGCTTTTCCTCAGAGACTTGCATATTTAACTGCCACAATCTCAACAACTCACATTTTCCTTTGGCAGTAAAACATAATGGTAAATGCACAAAAAAATCAATTTCCTCTTGCGTGCAAATTCCTTCACTTCCTGCTGAAAACAACCCAGGTATTGACAATACACAGATTTTGCTTCAAACATTTTTTGATAGGATCCTTTGACAGTTTCCAGGCTCCACTACCAAAGGCTCAACTGACAGTTTTAGAGGACCTCCATTAGCTGCATGGTCTCATGTGGCTTGACACTGACCTTCCTCCTCTTAGCATACCCCAGAACCTGAATCAAATCCTTGCTATTCTCAATCAAGCAAAAACACATGCACACAAGCAAAACCCATGATCAGCATTCCAAAAAACTGGGAAACATAAGGGCCAAACTTACTTAATGACACAACTCTTCTACAACAACTTCATTTTCCTCAGTTACAATCAGGCACACGTTTGTTTTCAAACAGCAATAACAAGAAGCACTCTGCATCCACTTTCGTCTGGAGTGTGGGAGTGAGATGAGGTGCTTTTTGTTACTTTTAGTGCAGTGCACCAGACTTACGGCATCACTTTGAGGCTGTGAGATCACAACAGGCTGCCCCGAATCACAAGTCTCCCGTATGTTAACGTGCAGTGGAATGTCTCCTGTAGTAAAGACACCAAACGTGTAAGTGAAGACCTAAGATATCTTCAACATTTCATCAGAATAGTCCTAAAGTGACTTGAAAACAAATTCCAGTCTTCTTGAAGTTCTTTGAATTACTTATTACAAAAAAAAATAAATCAGCATTTCAAATGAAAATTAGCTGCAGAACACTTCCTATATATCCACAGTGTTTAATGCCAAATATATTCTGGCTTTTTCATTCTCTGAATGACAGACTATCCTGTGTAATAAATGACAACAGGTTGTTTGCTTTTTTCTCTCGATTACACAGAAAAATACAAGCTGAGATACAAACTATTTTGAGTACATGAAGTTTGCTTGAGCGTTTGGCAAGTACTCATGCAACTTCCTGTTTAGCCTATCTCCTCATTGTATGCTCTTTTCAATGCTTTTAAAAGATCTTAATAGCCATTCAAAGACTTCTTTGAATACTTAATTTCCAAGTAATAACACTTGTTATTGTCCTTATTAGGCTCTGTATCCAATTAAAAGGTAGGGAAGCATTGAGTTCCTTCTTTCCAACAGAAATCTTTTTTATATTCTTTTATAACAAGCAGGGAACTATCAGAGAGAAAAGGAATTTTCTAAAGGAGACTCAATTAGTAACCCCAGTCCACTCTGAAACATACATCCTGAAATATAGTTTTTCAGCACTAAAGAAAACTTGAAGCTCCCATGTTTAGTTCATTACTACAGAAATAATTAAGAGGTGAACTGAAAACCAACTTTTTTAATGGAAGATGTAGCTGTATTCCACATCACAGATTGGTGTAGACAGAATACACTATGCTTTGTTCAATTCTGACTTGTCTCAGAAGCTTCAATTTTAATTCATACATTTTAGCAACATTTAATTAGCCTAAACCAAGCCAGTGCAGATTAATGAAGTTCAATATAGTTAGAAGAAACATGTAAATTGAATGGTATAAAAACTGACAGAATTTAGAAATTACAAAGCTTGCTAAGAAAAAAGAATCAAAAGCACATAGGAAATGAAATCAATAGCAGACAAAAGCTGTGGCTCCATGATTATGGAGCAGAGTGCTTGAAGAAATTCAGGTTTTTTTCTTTTTTAATTATCATCATCCATTTGCTTTAAATTTAATTGTTGCTTATTTTTTTCAGTCTTGAATGACTCTTCTCAGGTAAAATAAGTAAATAAATAAATGAGGAGTCCTTTAAAATTTTCTTTAATCTTCAATGTTCTTATTAACAGAATAAGAGTAACTTCATAAACCTCCCAGAACTTAGCTCTTACAATTATTTTGTGTAACAACTAATCTTCACTTGTTTTTTCCCAACAACATTCCCTGTCAATTTAATTGACATTACAAAATTAAAACTAAAACTGACATTACAAAATTAATTGACATTACTCAAAATTACAAAAAAGAACTATCCTTCTTGAGTACTGTGGCAGCTTTTCTCTTATCTTCCCAATACTTACAAAGATCTGACACAGCTCAACAGAAGCACAAGGTCTTGCATGGACAAAAGTGCGAGTCAGAGAAGACAAAGCAACAAAAAGCAACCAATTAAAAATGTCAAAACTTTATACATTAAGCAGAAGCACAAAAACTGTAAAAAAAATCTGTGCATCTGTTTGGATGATAAGAATTTGAGGAAGATGAAGCTTTTGCATTGTTCCTCACTATAAAACATGATGGGAACTTATCAATGTATCAGACCTACATGTTTCTGATCTTAACCATTTCAGACTGCAAAGACAGCCTAAGTGCTCAGAAAATTTTATTTTATTGTAGGAAATAAAATAAATAAATCTCAGAGTCACTGTTGGCTCTATTAGCAGACAGTTTAGTAAGTTTGGAAGTGCAAAAGTTAGCACAGGGAGCACAGTAGTCATTATCTTAGCAGTATGTACATCAATAGCATATCTTTCTGGTCATACTTCTGGTCACTCAACTGTAATAGAAGGAAAAAAAAGTCAAAATAGGGGAATTTCAGAGACAGGGAGAGAAATAATCAGCAACGCAAAGTCTCATGGACTTCTGCACTCTTTCCTACAGGGAAGATGAGAGAAAACCTATATGAAATAAGAAATGAAACTCAGAAGGGGTACTGGTGACTCAATTGTCTTCTGTCATAAACAAGAATAAGAGAGGTTTTCAACAGTACTAAAGGCTGCACATTCTGAGAAAATAATTGAAAAATACTTTTGTGTTCTGCACATTGTTAGCTTGCAGAACTTACTGGCTATTATCAGGGAAATCAAGATCAACCCATCAGGATTCACAACAGAACTAGGTCTTTAACTGAACAAACAGAATAGTAAGATATAAACAAAATAAATTTTTATTAAAAAATCTCTCAAAGCTTTTGGGTGCAATTCAATAGCAGTAGGATAAAACTACCATTTGGGACAGATTAACATATAAGCCGTAAGCAGAAATGTTTATAATACCATATGGTATTATTGTGCAGTGGTCACCCTTGAAGTACAAGCATACTAAACAGATCAAGTGCTGTGATTCTAAATTTAGCCCTTGGGGCACTCTTCTTAATCTTAAAATTGCCATCAAAAGGATTGACTAAGGTAAACTTCACTCTGTTTTTCTTCATACACCGCATCTATCCCCTAATAAACTTTGTAATGTATCAGACCTTTCCTTACTAAATACTATTACAGTCCGTTCTGTCCTCTTAGGAAACACCAGAAAACATTTCCAGGATCAACGGTAGGACATATTATTGTGTCTGTGTATCTAAACGCAGCTTTGATTCAACTCCTTACGGAACATTTGCATCCATCCACATCACCCAGGGCTGCAGAAGTCCCCTTGGGCTCTGATCACAACTCATTATACATTCAAAAGACTAAAAGATAGCCGAAATGTATGTCTTTAATTATGTGCTGCTGTGCTATTTTAAATTTGTGTCAGACCTTGAAGTTTTTGTGTTGATCTTTTTAAGTGAGCTTCCTGGTTCTTTTAATGAATTAGCTATGGAAAATCATTGAGATAATTATAGTAATACATGAAAACAGATCATTAACACATGCAATTATCCCATTTACCAACTTAATTATGCTGTGTTATATTCTGTAATTTATTCTTTCTTTACTGATAATACAGGTTGAAATATGCCTTTTTAAAACAGCGATGTGTATTTTATAGATCAATGTATATTTTAAATGTATGACAGATTATTTAATCATGGACAATTTCTGTTTTAAAGAAAGATATTTTTTCCTTTACAACAACATTTTGCAAGTCAGCACATTCTTTTAATTTCAACATTTAAGTATAATCATTACGGTCTGCTTGCTTCCATGTGAGAGTCAAGATATCTTCACATGGACATAAAACTAACTGCTCCAAGGAACTGCGTTTCAAACTGGCATATTTATTTCACACATATAACAACATACTTCATTTAAATGAAATAAATAAGAAAACTTCTATAGGCACTGACATAGTCCTTAGGTTTATGTTCTACAGGACCACACAGAAGTCTTGACTGTCTCTAAATATTGGTATGTGATACATAATATATTGAATTTCAGGTAATAAACCACATCAAAAGAAAAACAATCCATGTTCTACACAGCTTATAATTCAAGAGATTTAAGATGCAACTCAAGAATTTGCATATTCACTCCATATCCTGCTAGCAAGAATGATCCTGAGCACGAATCTGAGCATGGAACAAAAGTGACATTCAACGACTTAAGCTTTAATTCGATTGTATCTAAACAGTGTCTGAATATATAATACCTTAGATTTATGTAGAACTATACTTCAGTTAAAGCCTTCCTCATTCATGCCATTAATAAGCTATTTCTGTATCCTTACCTAGAACATCCAATCCAAGAGTTTTTGCTAGATCTCTTACACCATCTGCTCCAAAAATATGCGTCTCATGTTCACATTTGGGACACCGGAAAACACTCATATTCTGAACTAGTCCTAAAACCTGTTAAATGAAGGAGGAATGTTGACACCTTGGATTCAAAAATCAGTCCTTATTCATTTCTGTCAACAAAGAAAAGATTATCAACACAGAATCAACAAATCATCAACAGTTACTCAGTTTCACTTTCATTGCTAAATTATTTCTACATTTCTTTTTTCCATAATTAAACATCTAAAGGATTGACTAACTTACACATCACAGAAGTACCTCTTGCACTGATCTAACTTTCCAACAGATCCCCTTCTCAGACAAGATGTTTTACATTTCTGACCTCTGAACACTATTTTCTAGCTTTATAATCTGCACTTTGGGGATACAAACTTAAAAAAAAAAAAAAAATTAAAAGAAACAACAATCAAATGTGCTTTTCAGATATTTCACAACTTTTCCTGAAGGGAAATGTTTTCAAAAAGAATCAGATTTGCTACTCTGTACAGGAGGAACAAATTTTAAAGATCAAGTAACAAAAATAATTATGTGAAAGGAAGTGACAAAAACTACTTTCCTGTTGATGTCAGATGTTCATCTGCATCCTTGCAAAATGTCTCCTGCAAATTTGCCAAATCAGGCACAAAAATATCTTCTTTCACAACGTACAATAATGCTCATGATAAAATTGATCTCATTTTATTCACCTAGTAAACAAGCCTGTTTACTGAGGAAGAGCAGACTTTCTCAAAAGTGATGAGAACAGCACACAAACACTGAGAATGAGAACTCATCCCCATTTGTTAATCAACAGAAGACTCACTTTGGTGGTTCCAGGTTAGAAAATTTCAGTTCAAGATATTTATGCTACAGATTAATATATATTTTAAAGTTCAGAAAAGCTGTTATATATCTTGTGACATTCTGTGCTTTTTAAAATTTCCCTAAGCATTCTGGTTATGTGTTTTGAAGAAACTAACAAAGTTAGAGCAGTAACACATCTACTGTGTTAGTGAAATAATGATCTAAAAGGATGCTGATTCAATGCAAGCAACAGCTATTACCTTACTTATTAACAGTAATGTACAACCTTTGGCCTTAAAGTTTTAACCAAAAGAATACAAAGGTAGCACTGCCAGCACATAAAGCATGTTATTTACAATTTCTTAATGAAAGCTTCCTTGCATCAAAGTTAAAACTAATCAAAGGATGATAATCTGTGTTTCCTATACCACTGCTACACGTTTCATATTACTTTCTAAATCTTCCTTCACTCAAGTAAAATTTTCAGAGGAACACTGAACAAGGAACACTGTAAGAAACAGACAATATATGCATGTATATATAGATAGATTGATACAAACATATATGCATGACATCATCTGCAGCACATGAAAAAAAGAGATCTCAACATTTATACTCTAAATGAATTCATCCCCCTCCAAATAACTTGGGTCTTTCACTTTTTATTCCCCTCAATACATTTGTACAATATTTATGATACAGCAAATTCATAATCAAAGTCATTTAGTCTACTAATGTTTTATGAACAGCTTAGAAATATTTCAGCTGTTTTGTTAATTCTTTGATCATCTAATACCTAAAGCAGTGTTTCTGCCCCAGTTAACGCAAATACTGAGCTATAGCCATATTTCCAAAGCTAGACTGGCTTTGCAGGTCTTGTTTGCTGTTCTTTTTTCTTTTCATTTAAACAGATCTTCCTAAAAGCATGTGACATTTCAGCATTACAACATTGCTTTTGTTATCTCAGCCTTATTCCCATCTGTCAAACACCAAATAGTGCATATTTACTAAAGTATAAATTGTTCTTTTTGTATACAAATAGACTTTTGTAATATTAGTTGCCAATTACAAACACTAAATTTAATACAGAATCTGTGCAAATACACAAACCTTGATCACTGAAGTGTATTTTTAACACATATCTCTACAGACACTTGGATAAATACAAGATTTCACTGTTACTTTCAGAGCCTTTAAATCTATAGAAAATGTAATAAGTATTGCTAATAAAGTCAGTAATGACTCTTATTTCCCTGTTTAAACACTAGTTTCGGGAAAGCCTCCAAGTAGCTCTTACTTTCTGGACAAACTATTCCACAAGCATGCATGAATCCTGTTCTACTCCTCAGCAAGCTCTTCTGCCTGCATACTTCTCTGAAAACTTGGCTCAGCGAAACAGACACGAAAACAATAGAACTAGATGCTCTGCAGTACAGGAGATAGCCTACAATATGAAAGTCGTAGTTCTAATGCTGAACTTCTTTGGTCAAACTGTTTTATTTTGAACAGTGAAAAGAAATCCATCAAGAAATAACAAGAAAGTAAGAAAGTGGCAAATTCTCATTATGAATTATCTGTGCACATATGATTTCTGAATGCTTACAAATTTCTTTTGCTCAATTAACCTTTTGGTTACACAACATATGGTGCCCAAATCCAAATATACGCTACCTTCTCCAGACAAGGAGAAAATTCCTGAGAAACCCACTTCATTTTCAATTCAGTAAAGGACAAACAACATTAACAACTGTGACTCAGATTCAATTTTGATTTAAAACTAAATACAATACATAGGCAGGACCTTCTTTAACACTGTTGTAAATGAAACACCTATGTTGATGCATGTATGAAGTGAGAAAAGAAAAAAGGAGCAACATATAAGAACTCCAGTGCACTGATTCCAGTGCATTGCAATTCAGCATCTGGCATAACAGTGTTGCTGTGGCTTATCATTTGATTAAGATGGATCTAGTCATTCCTTTTAGTCCACACAGATACTTAAAATCTTGTCTACCACACATCAAATCAAGCCAAGCCTACCACAGAATGCATGGTTTTGTTGGAAGCCATTCTCTGTGAAGAACACTGAATGAAACTGACTTGGAAAGAAAGCTGGACAACTTCTCAGTAGGAGGAAAATTCAGCAAAGTACTAAATTGAATGTGATCTTATATGAAGAAAAGTCATTCTGCATGATTTTAGTAAATCCAAACATATAATCAAAATAGAACATTTCATATGCTGTTCCTCTGCTGTATGCTTATATTTTTTTCTTCTAGTAGTAAACAACAAATGCTACCATACTTTCATTTTGGTGCAAAAACATTTAAAGAGCCGTTGATAATAAGGAATATGTCAATTTATTTCTTTTGTTATGCTATTCTGCAAACTAAAACAAAACAGAGAAAATGCAGCCTTTTAAAAGAGCTAAAAATGCTACTGAAGCTACTGAAGTGTTTCCCTTTCTTAACAAAATGTAAAAGTAATCTTCACACAGATAAGCCAGAAAACAATTTTTAAAGTATCGTAAATAGCTTTTCTCTTTACTGTTTAAAATAATGAAGCATTTCAGTTTGTATTTTCTCATCACATGCACGTTTCAAATGAAAAATGAGTCTTTGTGAACATGCACTAGAGTAGAACATTCTGTTACTTAGCAACTTGTAACACTGTCAAGACCTTAAATCAATGTAATCATACTTAAAGAAAAAACATTTAAGAAGTAACACAGTTAGTTTATTTTTAATGAATATATTTTTGTTTATCATTATGTCTATTTCAAATTCCTTTATTTGGTTCTTCAGTTTGAGAGCGGTGAGGTGCTGGAACGGGCTGCTCAGAGAGGTTGCAGAGGTTACATCCCTGGAGGTGTTCAAGACCAGGTCAGATGGGGCCCTGGGCAACCTGGGCTAATCCTGTGATTCTATCATTCAGTTTAAATGTAAAACATTAATTCTAATATTTACTCAATTTCAATCCATATGAATACTGGGGATAATTCTGAACTTTGAGTTTTCCAAACAAGCAAGCTATCACTAAACTCTAATGCAAAAAAAAGTGAAAACAATGGACTTTTTCATTCAGTGACAGTCATAGAGCCTTTCAAATGGCAAAGTGACAATTAGGTGTGCACATAACTCCCCCAAAACTTACACTTCCTTCTTAAACTGTAGAGATGTATGATTTTCTCTCATGTTACAGAATTTTAGGTTAGAGCTCTAACAATTCTTGAGCTGACGAGAACACATAATGAGGATATAGAAAGATAGTACGTTTGGAAAGCAGAGATTACTTTATAAATTACTCTAGTTAGCTGGTTAGCATTCTGATCCATTCCAGGTGATTAGACAAATTGATTGAAAATAAATTAAATACTATTATTAGTGGATGCTGAGAAAATCTTTTCCTTCTGCTAAAGAAAGCTTCTGACGCAGATATAAGGCAGATTCTAACCGTTGGTTTTTTTTAAACAAAAATTTTTGACATTAAAGTGATCCGAATGGATTATTCATCTATCACAAATAGAGAAATTTTTCAGATTTTTGGAATTATTGCTTTTTTAAAATCTACTGGTATTTTTGATGTAGATGCTTACAGGTACATGGACTTTTCTAAACATTTCAGTTCCTTTGCGTGCATCCAACAAAGCCACGTCTTGTGGAGTAGAGATAATTACAGCCCCTGAGAAAAGAAAGTATGAAATATCATTAGTTCAAATTATGATTCGTAACTACTAAATATTTTGACTGTTTAGTAGGTTTTTTTGTATTGTTTTTTTTCAATTTAAGGAAGAAAATTATCCTATTTGCAGTGACCAAAATTGCATGAGATACAATGCGGAGCAATAAAAATAAGATGTTTTCACCCTATATTTTTCTATGTAGAAACCACTTACGTTTTCTAAATGAGAAAACTGATCTAGCTGTCTTATGACCATGAACAGATGATAGAATGGATGTCAGTAGCATTTCAGAGGCACAACACCCTCCATGCATGGGTCTTTGCAGTGGGAGCCCTAGCATCTGCAGAGCCTTCCCAGTTCACAAAGCACTGGGATAGGAAGCCCTGTCTTTCAGACGGCCCCATGCAATCCATGTGCTGACTGATGACATCTCTTCTGCGCGACAGTCAGCCGTTTCCAAACTCTGCCTGACAGCGCATGTGAATGTTTTCAACCAGTGTGCTTAACCTCTAGTTTACAAAAGGAAAATACAATCTGGTGTTTCACTCCTGACAAGCTGCCTATCTCTGCCTTATGTAATATTAGACTTAAGTCCAAAATCTCAACAGCGTATGTAACACATTAAGCAAACAATTTCCTATTGTTCTCTAAAACTCTGGAATGCAAATAATTTGCTGTTTTTCCTAAGCTGACCTGCTTCCAGTGACACAGCAAAGAATAATGTGGAATCCTTTCAGCTACATCCACATTTACGCTGGTCCTTTCAATGAACGGTACGGTTACATTTCACCGCCAACACTGAAATACAGACTTAATTCCACAAAATGAATGCACCCTAACTTAAATGTAGTCTACAAAATAGTAGCTTAGACTCACTGGCCTCTAGTCATGTAAATGATTTTTTTGTTGTTGCTGTTAAAAAAGTAATTGTAAAATGAAGATCTTTCAATACTTAGACAAAAAGCTTATTATAGCTGTCTCCTCAAACAAAACCAGGAAACTAGAATTTTCTGTTGAATGCATATACATGCATGTTAGCTGTACCACACAACAGGCTCTTGTCTACTTTTTTGTAGACAAAAATGTTCAGCATTCCCTGGATCTCCATGTAGCAGTTAACATGCAGTCAGCAAAACTTATTTCCGCATTTTCTGGACCAATATTTTTTAACAAGTCAAATGAATGGCATGAAGTACAGAGGTTATGAACAATCAAAACATCCACTATAACCACAGGCAGTTTATGTGGAAGGTGTTCTTTATTAACAAATTCTCTTGCTAGAGAACCTCACCCAAGGGGGGAAACTAACAAGATGAAATGATCTACTGCCATTTCCCAGACATTAGGCTGTCATGAATACAAACTCCCTGTACAAAAAAGAACTGACTTCGGAGATACATGAGTTAAAACTAGATTTGTAGACAGCCTGCACGATTTTTCCATAGAATGAAAGTCTATATGACCAAGAATCTGCTTGTCCTGACACTGTACAGGTCTCTCTTCTATTTTCCTTTTCACTCTGAAATGAATTATGGATATATATAAAACCTTTCACATTTTTTAAAGTTACCTTTGTTACTCCAGCTTGTGAGAATAAAGAAATCTGAAATCATCTCCTGTTGACACTGAGGACAAAACATCTTTGAAAAAGAGGCAA